>NW_026944245.1:123186-222245 GCF_033297405.1 Parathielavia appendiculata | reverse complement strand
CTGTCCCATGCAAGGGCTCGAGGGCTCAGGGGTTCAGGGGCTCAGGGGCACTAGGGCGTGGTCGCCTGGGCAACTCGAATCGCCCTACTTTCCACACCCACCGCGGCCACGCAGCAAAGTGCGCGGGCGTGCAGTCGGCGTAGTTAGATAAGGTTTTCTCAGAGCTTTCGAAAGGCGCCGGTTTTGAAGACTTTACGCAAGTAGTGCAAGAATCGGCTTCGGGTCGTTCTTTGCCATATATATCAACTATGCCGGCCTAGCTTTCGATGATAAGCCGCACTACTTATGTCTTCGCCGGCTTTTTTATCGCCGGTTGTGAGCGTAGGTCTTAGATGTAACTAAGTCTTTGACTAGACTGAGACGTTATTAAAGAAGGTATAGACCTAGAGCTAAGTTGTTCCTCCAGTCCCCTGCGAGAGACGAGTGACGGTTTGTCATTGGAGGGAAACTGGAGGCGAAATAGTCGGGGAGGTTTCAGTCACCCCATTTGGAGACTAGGTAGAGGTGGCTTTGAGTTGATCATTTTGGGTTGCTATAGCTAAGGCGCCTTACCTTGTTGCTCGCGGTGGCCACTAAGTGTCTTCAAGCACTTCAACAAAGACGGACGCTTGGGCAAATTTGGCACCTTAGATGATTAGGGGTAGAAAGCCTTGTAACGGTCCCAGGAGTATATTGCAACTAGCTGGTGACGACTCTACGAGTTTGTGTCGAATGGAGAGAGAAGAAGAAAAAGAGTGAAAGACTATGCAAGATATCTGCCGTCTTATATTCCACATCCTTGGCCTGTGCGCCGATATCGAATAAGATAGAAGTCCACCGAATCTCGAGTCTTGGCCGAGAGTTTGCCGAGGCCTTTACGGGCTCAGCCCGTTACAAGCCTGGCCTGGTTGTTCTCCGTGGCACCCAGCATCATTGACATAACCATCACTGATGGCATGCTCGGATCTGACATCGACGCAACAAAGTTGTGGGCTTCCTAGCTAGCGTTCTCAACGATTATGTGTTGGCCAACATTCGCTTCATATCCCTGGAATCCGCATGCTAATATTCTTCGCAACCCCGAGCGTGGCGACCCCTGGCGGAACTTGAGCATGTAGCACCACTGCCCCTAATACCTCTTTCTTGCCGCAAACCTCATTTCCGACTTCCCAACGTCAAACACAGCCACGACATTGGTCAAGAAACTGACCCCCAGCACGTGCGGCGGCGTGTCCGTGTCTGTCACTCCAATGCGGCACCACTCGCCTGTCGGATCACGCGCCGTTTGCCGCAGCAAGTCCTCCGAGGTTATATAGAAGGTGGAATTCCCAAACTGGACGCCAAATCTCGGTACTGTGGCGTTGCAGCGGGCGTAGAAGAGCCCGCCTGTGCTTATGTACTTGGCCGGCGGATCAAAGGCGGCGTAGATTTGGTTGACCAGGCCTAACCATTGTGTCAGTATTAATCCCCATTCGGCGGCCACAGAATTAGGCGATAATAAGGTAGACACTCACCCTTGGGTAGGTAACTCAGCGTTGCCCCAACGTCGACCAAGACTGGGACCTGTGTGGTGTTCCTGACCAATTCCTCCCCGGCATCCGTTCCATTTCCGCCCCTTTGCAGAACGAACGCGTCCGGCTTGACAATGTACATCCCCCGTTCGTCCGTCTCAAAGCCCCACTGCGGGATAGCCCTCATGCCGTGTATCTCTGTCCTCGCCCACGTCGTCTCGTCCACGTCCACCGGCGGCAATCCTCCCAGAGCGAGATAGGACTCTTGCTTAGAAGACGTGCCGGGATCCGCACCAGTGTTGTTGTTGTTGCCCTGATCCTCATGCCTCGACAGGGCGATGCTGAAGACGGGATCAATGGCGCCGCTCTTCCACATGGTCGTGAACACCGGATCATACGGAGGCTGGTTCTGATCGGGTCCGTCCAGGCTGGTCAAGTATGGGTATGCCAAACCCAAAAGACCCGAGGTTTGGCCATCGCCGTGCCAGTAGGTGTAGTTGACGAGCGCAAGCCGCTGGCTGTGCGCCGTAATTCCGCCAATGCTGACGTCCTCCCGCCCGTACACGCCACTGACAAACGTACCGTCGACGTAGGAACGGACAAAGGGTGGGAGGTTGGGGATGATGCCTCCCGATAGATTCCCCTTAAACCCAGATCCGAGGCCGCAGGTTTCTTTCTTTTTGTGCAAAAGGGTAATTTCAGCAATCCGATCGGCAGCCCGTGACGGAAAGCATGCTTAGACTTACACCAGCCTCGTCCCACCAGAAGGAGACGCACTCATATGGCTCCTGCACCATCCAGGTGTCGCTAGAGCCCGTGTCGACGCTGACTGGGATAGTTTGGTTGCCGACGACAAGGTCGATGCTGTAGTAAACATCATAGATGTTCTTCAAGCGGGCAGGAAAGTTGGCTCGGCGCTGTAAGGCTAGGTTGGTAGTAGAAGGAGCCAGCTTGTGTTCTCGCATCGGAATGACATGGGTCGGAATGGCATCACGGACCTCTGCCCGTAGTGGTGAAAGCGCAGCAGCATTCTGGTCGAGCAGGCTCCTCGGCCGATCTGCCGCTTTCACCGTGGCCAGCCATAAGAACGCCGCGATAATAGGGGCCGTCATGGCAGCTTGCTGGATCATAGCTCCAACAATGTTGTTCAAGGACACCGGGCAGGACGGCCAAACACTTGAGCGGCTCCAGCCAGGAGTATCGTCTATAAAGTTGAATCTCGCGTTACACTCGTCCCCTGTGGTTTCAGTGGCGCATGCCGGCAGATGCAACGATGTCGATTTCATTTGCCGGCATTGATATTGATGGTATAGGGTCATAAATTACCATTAGACGACGTGGTTGGCGTGACTTAGGTACTGGCGCTGGGACTGTCCTGGTTTGGCACTAATCCAGAGGATGCAGATTAGCCTCAACTCAGTCGTAGCCAAGGCTGAGGCCAGAAAAAGACCCGATGCTCAATGCCATGACTAGCTGCCAGACAAGCCCAGACGAAGGCATTATCTGCGCATAGAGTATGTAACAACAATTAAGCTGCGAGAATAGGAGCTACCTTGCGCTTGGATCTTTGAGTTACTTCTTCTCAGCCATTGTTAGTTATATCCAGCTCAAACCTTGTTATGGGCCATCTCATTCTTGTTGAGGCCTAAGCAACTCCTCGATGGATTCAGGATCGGATGAGGTCAGGTCCTATAGCCCTACTATAGTTCACTGACTTACATCCCCACGCTGTTCCCTTCCCTTCGAGCCACACAACATGCCACTGCGCCTTCTCATCCAGTCCTGACCCGTACGTCCCAGTACTTCAGTTGTGCACCCGGTACCAGCTCACAGGAAACGGAGTCTTCTCTTCCTTCAGCCCGAACGAACAGAACCCACTTGCCGAGCACAATCCACTAAGGTTATCCCAATCGAACTTCGCCGTGCCCATGTACCGTCGATCCGTCTTCCGCAGCTCAAACCGCAGTCTGAAGTTGACTGTGGGCGAGGGATTCTCCGAATCCGACTCCAGCATGGAAAAGGCCCACTGCCCCCCCGGAACCTCGGAACAAGCATTGACTTTGCCGTAAGGGAGTTCCTCCCACGTCCATTTGCCGACGCAGATGGTTGGACTGACGGTGGAATCGTTGGGGTCCGAGATGGTGATGTTGATGACGCTCCATGGGGAGTCGCCGGGCCGGCCCGTGGGAGAGAAAGTGGTCAGGCGGGTGATTTCCCAGGGCTTGGGCCGTCTGGCAGCGTCTGCCAGGTGGGTGAGCCCAAGTAGGGAGACGATGATGCTGTACAAGTACATTTTGCAGGTTGGGGATGTTGCTTGGTATGTTGCATCCGTGATATTGAGGGTGAAGGCCGGTATTAAATACTCAGGGACGTCGGTACCAGCTGAGTGGTCCCCAGAAATGTTACACGCCAAACTGGTGACCGGGACGACAAAACCTCATCTCGGGTTAATCGTGCAACCTGCGGCCCAGAATAGCCACTATTCGCGAGAAGGATATTCAATCGGGCAGCAATAAGCATATAATTCGCGGCTAATAAAAGGTGCAGCACACTCTGCCGTTAATTAACCCGTTCTATGTTTCTATTCGGCGAGTTACATGTCATCTCTCTAAGACTGTGTCACCTTTGACTCCCGTACCGGGTGGATACGAGCTTTCTTCGGAACCCCAATGCTCCTACAGTCTGGATAACTTAGACCTACTCTATATTTATATTGTGTTACGTGAGTCGTGTTTGTCTATCTTCAGGTAGTCTCGCCAGCTTTATCCAAACGCTCCAGCTCGCAACTGTCTCCATCTCGCCCCATCCTTATGGTGCCGGACCGATCTGTCCCAACCCACTTACCCCCCCGGCGTCTGTCCCTTTGAGCTCCGAAGTGAATGGGGCCGAGCCGGCTGACCCGGGGTCGGGACAAGACGCCCCACTATCCGGCCTTGGCGCGCTGGAGGGTCGGAAAACCGCATCCTAGGCTTGGTGGCCAAAGGTTCGGGCTCGAAAGCCATGCATGATGTATCGCCATGGCAGCTACTTCAGGTCTAAACGCTGAGTTAGCTGGTGGCGTTGCTTGAAAAGGATGTCTGGTAGTGCTGGCTGTGAGATTATGGTGTGGTTTGTTGGACTTGGCGGAAGCCCTGGGTTTACAGCCCATGTCGAACTATTGAGACAGGGTGTGCCGCCCTGACGATGAACATTCGCAAGCGGCAAGGCGGTCGCCATGCCATGCACTGGTGTTGGAAGGATTGCTATGCTGAGATTGAAGGATGGTCTTGTTGGCTGCCTATCCCTCCCCTGATTGGTTAGGTACTGTAGCGAATGGCTTTGATGCACAGAGGGGGCGCGTCAGTCATGATGCAGGGCGCGTATCCCATCCCCGAAGGGCGTAAGTGCAGAAGTCAACCGTAACAGGTTCCGACTATATAAATAACGAATTCCCGTGAAGCTGTCAGGTACCCTGTCCAAAGAACCAGATCACGGTCCCTCTCCGCAATTAGCTTCAGTTTTCGGATGTCAGTTCCCCCAACCTCCCTCTCTTTCTCAGCCACTAACTAATTCCCTAAACCCGTGATGTTTAACAGAGAAAGCACGTTGCCAACATGTCCGTCACATTTGAGCCCATGCCATCCCTCGACCTCGTGAAACCTACCCGGGTCAAAGTTCAAATTCCCCTTGATCTCCTGGCGCATTTTGACCCAATCGTCGACCTGAGCGGGAAAAAGGTCCATCATCTCGCACGCGAGACGGAGTCGGTGGCCCGAGTGATCGCCGAAAAGCTGAGCATGACGCTCTTCGGGTCGACCAAGTCATTACCAGATCCCTTCATTCATTGGCTCAAAAGTTATCAGGATGGCCCTGCCGAGTCCGTCTGCTTTACTTTAAGTCACGAGATTGCCCATGATGGCCTCAACCCTGTCTACCTGATTGTCAGAGCCAAGCTGGCGGAGAACAAGGTGGTGTTTGGGGTTGAGCAGGTTGAGGGCGAGCTGCGGCAGACGCTGAATTACCGGCATGAAGTGGAAGAGGCGAATCTGCGGAGGTCTATGATGCAGCAGCCCGAGGGGGAGGAGGTGGCTGAGGCGGTTGACTAAGGACCTGTCTGTTGCTGGCATCGCGCTCTTAGGTTTTGCAGCGTCTTGTCTTCAGTATGGTTTCAGACATTGGGACTTGTATTTCTGCAGACCTGCTGCTGAGGCTTTTCACCAAACATACAAATCCTAAAAAGGAGTACCGGCACCTTTTTCCCCGAACTCAGTGATAAATGCCTCCAGGGCACTCAGTAAGCTCCTAACCGCAAACCCAATCCTCAACTCATAGCGCTCATGAACCATCAATCTCAACTGGCCGCGCTTAACGGCGGCCTCCGTGGCGTCTCCGCCTGCGTGGGCAGTTCGGGTCCTCGCACGGCCAGTCATAATGTTCGACCGTGGTGTTTCTCTGTGTCATGGTGCACCCGCGATCGCATGTGACCCTGCCAGAGCGATCCCTGGTAGGAAGGCATGCAGTCTGTTGGCAGCCGCACGACCAAGACCTGACGATATATGTGCACATGGTTGGCTGCGGAGTCTTTGGCAGCCGCTCGCTTGCTTTGGAATTTGGGTTTGGGTTTAAAGTTGAGACTGCAACTGTTTAAGAGGACTGTTAGTGTCCAATCAGAGGCCCGTAGCGTACAATAAGATGTGGGTTGGGCCATTACCGACTTGAATTGATGGCGAAGAAACAGAACGTTGATTGAGGAGGGAGAGACTAGCAGCCAGCGCTAGACGTCGAATTACTGCTGGGTATTGGAACGTAGAAGCGGAAAGAAATGAAACTGAGTGATGAATAACTGAAAGGCGTTGTGATGGTCAAACAGCCAGCCCTCTTATAGAATTTGAGATCCTATCCTGAGATGGGCTCAACGCCGAACAGCCGGCCCAAAGCACCACTGAGCCAGGCCGGTTATTTTTATTGCCTGGCAGGTTCCCGTGAGACGACCGGCCATGATATGATATCTGGATAGCTTGAAAGGCGTCACCATGGCCAATCTTGGGACCTCACGAGCATATCCAATAAGGACAACCCAGGGCACCCGGCAGAGAACGGCGAGAAGCGCGGCCAACGACTCAAACAGAGGACTGTCGTGGCTGTGTTTGAGGTTCTCATATCGCTTTCTAACCAGAGGCGCCTGGATACAGTGTCGAAAGATTTAACCTCGGTCGGTAGAGGTGAGCTTTGCCCTTGCCCAGCTCCTGAGAGTGTTGGCCCGTTGAACCATAACTGGTCTGAAGGATCGGGTGTCCTAGCCATTGAAGGATTTGCCTTGGAGCTTGGTGGCCCCCTTTAAACGCACTTCACGGGCCTCACCCTCAGTTGCGTTGGTCGAGCTAGGGGAGACGAGGCGTCCAAGCCTCCGTCGAATGTAACCCATCTCATCTGAAACAGAGACAATTCCTCCGATAAACATCTTATGCAAAACCGCTGTGCCGCCCTGGATTTCTTGAACCTTATTTGAGTGGTTTAAGGTAGGCAAGTGTGGACGGCGGCAATCATAAAGCATGTGCATCAGACCGGCCGAGGCCGTCTCAACGTCCATCGACCACCGGCATCTCTAATCAAGGCAAGAAACGTGCCACCGCCGGCATACAATAAACAGAGAAGTGTGCGATATTTTTGTCTCACCCTCGCGTCGTTGGTTGGCTGCGCCACTTGAACCCTGCCATGCCGACAAGACTTGATGTCAAGAATCCCACTTAAGTATGGACTTCTTGGTATAAGAGGCACCAACAAGCCAACTGTTTGGCCTACTACCAATTGATTCCACCGTCAGATTTGCCGCGAGTGTAGCACACTAAAGTGCCTTACATGTGCCTTACGCGCATCGACTTGCACGTTTCAATCTTCCCGCCCAAGTGTGACTGCTTGCATATAAAAGTTCAGGTGGCTTGGGCTATCCGATATATAGTTGACATGTTCATCGAGGAATCCTGACATTTGTACGAGACAACATCGAGGAGACGCGTCGAGCGCCAGAGTAGGCAGAAACTCAACACTGAGTGACCTTTCCAAGATTCCCGATGGAGGGCGTCAAGGATGGGCAACGGCATTGAGGATCGACAAACATTTGCAGAGCTCTGATAGGGCGTACGCTGGGTCTCGGCAGCAGACCGCGGCTGAGTGCCCGGCTGGAATAGTGGGAATCTTGCATGCAGGCATCATGCAGGAGATTGGGAATCAAAGAGTTTCATAGGATCCCATGAGGCGGAGCATGGATTGCCTGGCAATCTGGAACCTTACTGCCCAACTTTAAGATGCAACAACAAGGCAGCTCGTGGACCTGACCTGCAAGCCCGGCACATGTGATGTCAACTGTCTCTGACTTACCCAATCATCGTGAGCAATCATGCCACCACAAACACCAGTGGAACAGCATCCTGCCAGGGAACGGAGCTGAATTTTGCCAGCGATGCCCACAAGCTTAGTATAGTGATTATACACGCCTCTCACGAAGCAGACTCGGCATGGGAGGCAGTAAATCAGTACAGTACTTAACGGACAAGCAACCACCAAAATTCCTGCATTTCGTTTCATCATCAGCTACAAACTTCAGCAAGGGAAGAAAACAAGTAACGTACACAATCCAACCTACTTTAGATTCGTTTGACGGATTGACAAACGTCTGGAAAGGGTAAGTAAGAAGTACTGCCTTAGTTGTGTTGGTACTTTTTCTTTCTTGTTGTTTGTCCCTGTCAAGTATTATCTCTTTTCTATTTTCCCACTCCATTAACGTTATCTCCTTTTCATTCTCGTTATTTCTCAGCCTGGTCTACCTTTCTTCAATTCCTGTCTTGTTTCTTTCACTAACAAACTTGGCTGAAACGAAGGGTGAAATGTCGTCTCAAATTTGCTCCATCGTCCCTCCGTACCTTCTTAGGAGTATCGTTGAGAGCCAGGAGATAGAAGAGAATGACCGAGAGTGCGCCCTCCGCTCATTGAACCACCGCGACCAGTTTGTGGCCAAACGATGCAACCGGTTTGACGCGCTGAGCCAGCCTCGAGCAGCCCGTGAGCATGCTGCCCCTGAGGCTTCCAGACAGCAGTCCATCGTGCCTGAAGTCCTCCTGCGCCACATTGCCGAATCTGAGGAGGTGGATGAGGAGACCAGGCAGCGTGCCAGAGCGGAGATCGAGCACTCCCAACGCGTAATATCTCAGTACCAAGCAGCCGTTGCCCCGGAAGAGACCGGCGAGGGAGCACACTCCGCCGGACCCTCCGCCGCAAGGGCTAAGCCAATGCCCTCCACGGGCTTTTACCGAGCCATCTACGACGCCAAGAATGACCCTGACGAAGAAGACCTCCCTGGCAAAGTCGTCCGTGTCGAAGGGCAGAAGGTTATCAAGGACCAAACGGCCAACGACGCCTATGACAACGTTGGCAGGGTCCTCGAGTTCTACCTCAAGCAATTCAACTGGAAGAGCATCGACAATAAAAACATGCATGTCATCAGCACGGTGCATTTCGGAAAGAAGTACGAAAACGCCTTCTGGGACCCGACCCGGATGCAGATGGTATTCGGAGATGGAGACAAGTAAGCCAAAGCCCTTCATCGACATCTAAGTCTAGGGTTTTTTGTTCTTCAACGTCGTCTTCTTGATTCCCATCTTCCTATGCTCCAACTTCATCCTATTATTTTCCTGCTTCCTCTTCATCCACTTCATCCTCTTCATCCTCTTCATCCTCTTCATCCTCTTCATCCTCTTCATCCTCTTCATCCTCTTCATCCTCTTCATCCTCTTTTGTTTTCTTGATCCCCTTCATCCTCTTTATTCTCCTAGTCTTCTCCATCGTCCTCATTATCTTCGTCTTCTTCGATCTCTTCTCCCTCTTCTTCATCTTTATTTTCCTGTTCCTCGTATTTTTATTCCTTTTAGTCCTCTGTTCTTCTTGTTCATGCTCTCCTTCACCCCCTCCCTCTTTGCTCTTTAGGTCTGTCTACTTACTAGCGAAATAGGTTCCTATACCGATTTGCGAGTTGCTTAGACGTCATTGGACATGAACTGACTGTAAGTTCCTACTAACAGACACCAGGCACTGCCATGAACCTGACAGATCAATGCTAACCAGGCCAGCACGCTGTCACGGAGCACACGAGCCCGCTGGTGTACCAGGGACAGTCTGGTGCCCTCAATGAGCACATTTCGGATGTCTTTGGCATCATGATCAAGCAGATGTTCGAGAATGAGACGGCCGACGAGGCGGACTGGCTGATCGGCGAAGGTTGTCTGCTGCCAGACGTCAAGGGCGTGGCTCTCCGAAGCATGAAGGCTCCAGGCACCGCTTACAACGATCCGCGGTTTGTAAGTACCCCCCTCTCCCTCGCCTGTCTTACAGAGAAAGAAGGCAGAGAAATAGAGGAAGAAGAACAAGAGAAGGAAGAGGAAGAAGAGGAGGAAGATGAAGAGGAAGAAAAAAGGAGGAGAAGAAGAAAAAGATTAGGAACATGAACAAGAAGACCACTGACATCAAGACAGGGCAAAGATCCGCAGCCGGCTAGTATGGTCGAGTACACGCCCACAACCGAGGACAACGGCGGCGTGCATCTCTACAGCGGCATTCCTAACCGGGCATTCTACCTCGCTTCCGTGGCCTTCGGCGGCTACTCGTGGGAGAAGGCGGGCCAGATCTGGTGGAAGACTATGACCAGTGGTCGCGTGCCGGCACGATGCACATTCGTTCAGTTTGCTGATGTGACCACCGAGGTTGCTGAGGAGCTGTTTGGCGAGGAGGCTGCTAACATTGTACGCAACGCCTGGAATGACGTGGGCGTGACGCGGAAGCATTGAAAGACGCTGAGTTGCAGACCGTGTCCGTCGCCTTGCTAAACTGAGTGGCGGCCAGGGAGCACACCTAAGGTACAAGTACAGAAGAGTATGGAAGCAGATTGGCAACGTTGAGATAATGGAAGCGATGAACGCTACATCTTGTAATTTCTCCTATGGATCACTCGAGCAAGGAAGGCTGCGCGAGTGTTGCTTGGGGCAATCATGCTGCTGAGATGCATGCCTAACTCGGGCACCACGTGGGCTTTTTACTGGCTTACCGGCCAGTGTATTTCCAACTTTGGAGCACCTGTGGGGTGCACTAATACATCGACAAGTCCCGAGTTTGGCATCTCGCTTTCGCCTAGAACCAACGCGTCATCTGGCTCGCGCTAGAGGGCTGGGCAGAGCCGGCACACCTAGCTGCTCCAGCCCCTGCTGACTAGAGTATATATCGCATGGCACTGAGAAGGTGACGTTTTGCGGTCTCCATAGTCACGAAGCTAACCGACTGAGTTACCGAAGCGTATGAGATGCTGGTAGGAGGTGTCGCTCTGAGACTGCCGAGAGATGCCCAAAGGTCGCGTGCCCCGGGCAGTCAATAGCCCCTGGTGACGCGGCAGAGGGCATCAGCCGCACCTTGGCAACTTGTCGCATGTGTTATATGAGACCCACAACGCCCTCCCCTACCATGGCTGTCATGACATTCCCTTGTTTGGACCCAAAGGTCCTCTACCTACATTTGTCTCGCATTCGAATTGCTCTTTCCTAGAGCTACCATTCTCACTACCTTCTGCGGCAAGGGTCAGAACTGCACACAGCCAAAGCCGCTACCTTACCTTGATCTTCTTGCCATGGCAGAGCAGACTCAGCAGACCTCAGTTAAGGAGCCCTGGGCCGGGAACTTGCCCTGCTGCCACGGCCCGAAGGACGGCTGCGCGGCACACAATTGGAATCGAGTCCCGATCTTTTGGAACCCGTCTCTTCCTTCATCCGTCAAGCCGGTCACCGACAACTTTTTCAAGTCCTTCTTATCGAAAAAGGACGCCAAGCAAGGGCAGCCCGAGCCCAAGCCGACCTTCGTCTTGTCTCTCCCACAAACCCCTTCAACGCAGGAACCCCTGCCCCTAATCCACGGTTCAGTCCCCTACACACTTTCCTTCTACCACCTCCACGCCATTACGACCTCTCCTTCGCCAGCGACTTTAC
Organism: Parathielavia appendiculata; assembly: GCF_033297405.1. NCBI lineage: Eukaryota > Fungi > Ascomycota > Sordariomycetes > Sordariales > Chaetomiaceae > Parathielavia > Parathielavia appendiculata. The sequence goes on along the minus strand of NW_026944245.1, from coordinate 210,754 downwards.
TCCCCTTCATCACCTGCCACGGCGTCACGAACTCCCACAGCCTAAAATGGCAAATTACCCCCCTCCTAACCCCAACGAGGGACCTCCTCCTCGCCCACACCTACACCCTCCCCATCTCGCTCCCCTTCGGCGCAGCAGCAACCCTCTCGGACACAAGCAACTACTCGTATCAAAAAATTCCGCTCCTCTCGCCGGTACACAACATCTACTCATTCCGCGCCTGCCCGCACATGACCCGACACCTGCGCACGCTCAGACTCAAGGTCGCCAAGGGCGTCGCGTCGATCCGGATCGAGTACGCGCTCAAGAACATCGTGTTGGGGCAGGAGTTCAGGGACGAGTGGCGCAGCGACGAGGGGAGACAGCCGCTGGACATGGCGTGCGGGATGTGCCATACGGATTTGGGCATGGTTTTTGAGGAGGACGTGAAGCAAGGCGAGGTGAGGGTAACGGTTAAGGTGTGGAAGGATTTGGGGGGTTCAGCAGCCGGTGGGGAGAAGTGGGAGGCTGCGAGGGGCGGGGAGGCGGTGAAGAGGGAGAGGGAAGATTTTGGGAGGGTGAGGAGGGCTTATGAGGAGTTGTTGGGTGGGACTGCGGTGGTTGATAGGGAAACCGATGTTGACGAGGTTGCTGGTGGAAATGAACCGGCGGTGGGCAAGAGGTTGGTATTGGAGGAGTCGCAGGAGGTGGTTGATGACGGACAGCATGTGGCAGACGGGATGCAGCCGCCACCTGCTTACACACCGTGATTCCTTGTGTGGAGCAACATAGAGCGTTGTCTGACAAGGCCGAGAGACTCAGGTATTCGAGGCGGAACACTTATCCGAGTCACAGGTCACTTCGATGTACTTCTATAACCAGCGTAAAGTATCTTGCGAGGAAGACTTTAGTTAATGCCGAAAATGCTAGAAGTAACCCCTCTTAGAGAAGGAAAAGCGGGATGGTTTCCTGCGGGATGTTTTCCTGCAGGAGCATCAGGGGAGACTCCTCGGCCGGCGAGATCCGCTGACCACCCACCCACAAGGGCATTGCTATGCCAATTCATCGCATGCACTGGCCGCTATAGGTGTCCAATGGTCTGTTTGGGCTTTGCAGGCAGCCAGAGGAATCGATCTTCTTGGGTACGGTAGCTAGGCATTCTTGGGCATCGAACATCGGAGCGCGAGAGAGCCGCCAAGACTGGGACACATCATTCACCGAGGTTACGTCGGGATGCATCACGGTGCATTGCAGCGACAATCAATGGAGCGAGAATTGGGAGATTCAGATGCAGTCTTGTAGCTTCATAGCTTCATTCTAGAAGAACTCGATTTCACCATCTACAGCCATAGCCGAGCACCGGTCCTTCAGGTTCCTAGGTATGCATGATCTATCTGATACGCTTGGGGAGCTCTTCTGCCCCTCAGGTCGCATGTATGCCATGTAGGCAACTTGCTTGGCGCAGGAGTCCTCCCCGACGGTGCCATCATACCTTACCTTAGCTAAGGAAGGCGTGGATAGAACTACGAAAACGTCTAGAGAGCACCACAACGCGCTGGCGTGGTTGCTTAAGGTACCAGGTACCTTTAGAGGTCAGGTTCATATTTTTGTCTTAGGCTTCGACTCTAGGGATGAGCAACTAGGTGGATCAACAGCGGTACAGGATCAAGCGGGGGCCCGGAGGGGCGACTTTGTGCATATCGACGTTGGTGCTCCAGTAATTAGCGAGCCATATCGACGGAAAAAGCCGGACGGGCGGCTTGCGCGCTTTTGATGCAACTTCCGCCGGGGTCCGGCCTTTCGATCGGTTGCCTAGCGAGACCGGTGAGAAACTCTGCATGCCAAAGATTGCTACGGACGCCGAGCTTTTCCATGACAGCGGGCCGACATTCACCGCAGTGGGACCACTGAAAGATAGAACGTGCGGTACTCTCCTCAACGTGGCTCTTCGAGAGCCACGGAATCCTATACCTTTGATGTTATCCATAGCTTGCCTTATCTCCGTTGTCGGTCGCGGGAGCCTACCCTCCGTTTTGTCGCAGCTCTGTCATTATCCTCTCACCGAGTCACGGTTCGATATCGGATCTCAAACCTCAAGGACCCTCAGGACAAGGGAATAATACCTCAGGCCCTGGTTTTGACGGCTTTGCATCGGCATTCCATTCCGCTGCTCGGGTATCACCATCCGCTAGTACTTGGACTTTGTCTTTACCTCACCGTGATACGCAGCATGCGAAGGGTGAGAAATGGATATAGGGCACTCCAGCATGCCTAGGAGTATAAGGCAGAGTACAGTAGGCAAAAGCCATCAGTGTAAGACGACGAAGACGACAAGACGCTTCCAGTATACCACTACCCTGGTCATTCAACCTCCGATGCGCAGCCCCATCAACATGGTCTTCAACAGCCATGACCTTGGCCCTTCTGCCGCTGAACATTTCACTCTCATCCTAGACGGCAGTGAGGGCACCAGAAGTCTCCCTGTAAGCTCCCGTTACAAGAAAAGCTTGGAAGGTCCACTGACTTCTCACCAGATTCCCGGCGTCCGCTGTGCGACATGCGCTGCGAGGGGAGAAGACGTCTGGGTTACCCCTGGCCTCATCTGCGCAAAATGCCGCACGCCTGCATCGAGCGACTCACTTTCCACAATCTGCTACGATGGAGACGAAAATGGGCACATGCAATGAGTGTCGCTGCTACCCTCGCAATACCGAACTCATAAGCCCTTCCGGCCATGCCCTTTCGAATTTCTACTCGTTGCGGATGCATGCAATCCATTCGCACGCGTACCTCGCGGTTTCTCGTTGCCCGGCCAATGCTAGAGCTTGGCTTCATGTTGTCTCGCAGTTCGTATATGAGTATGATGGGATCAGGGGTAGGGGTGACAGTCTCTTCAATGTGCCACCTATTGAAGAAGGCTTTGCGTTGAGCCACTACCATCTCCAAGGCATGGTATTATGTAATGTATCCCATTCATTAATTAGAATGGCGAGATGTTTTCCCAGAGTGACCACGTAGATTGCCTAAATATTTCGTATCAAGTAGCGGTACTCAGTGTAGTACTGTCACGCGGACGACGTCTGGCGACTAGCCCATTTGCTCAACATTAAGGTACACCCAGGCCCGTACCAACACAGCCCTCGTTGAATCTCTCTGCCCTACGCATTGCCCTGGCTTTCAGTTCCACGCTCGTTGCTAGAAATCGAAGTTTGAAACCCTGAGGCACGGCATACGCACTCACGAAGACATCGTCGTCACTCAATTCGTCGTTTCTGCAGCTCCACGACAAGAAGCTGCACGTGCTTCATAATATCCTCGCGTCAGAAGTATCAATGTACGAAAGTTTTGTTTTACACCACGGCCTGCGCTTGTCGGTCATCTTCCTCGGTGCCATCGCTTGCGGGGGGAAAATGTGTGTAGCCAAAATACGCGCCGGTACGAGCCAAGAAGGTGAACAGATAGTTGGAGTCGCCGTCGTCTTCCGTCCAGCTAGAGATCAGAATTGCACGCCCACGCTTGGTGAAAAGCAGGCCCTGTACATGCTTTGGTACATCGGCGGAAAGATGAAGGAGGATATCATCCTCTGGTATCCGTGTCATGGTTTCACGGTTGTAGGCGAACAGCGTCGGGGCCACCATGCCGTCCATGTCGAAGCGGGTTGGGTAGAGACGGCGATTGAGCGGGTTTATGGCCAGTCCCGAGAAGTCGTTATTGGTCGTGCTGACCGGCAGACGGAGCTGCTCCCGGAGGTTTTCGCCGTTAGAAGAGATGTACCAGTCTGCCCCGTCGGTAGCGAGGCCCTGTGCCTCATTTGAGCAGCCATTATTCTCGAGCCCTAGTAGAACCGGCGATAATACCAGTCATGCGGGCGGGGATTGTCCATTCCAAATGTCTTGGAGGAAATTGGTACCCAAGGGAGGTAGCCGAGGTTACGTTCAACGGTTACCGAGGAGTAGGCCTTGGCGTCGACGCCCAGAACGAAGATGCGGTGTTCATGGGGCGCTGGTGTGATCGCGCTAATTGTTATCCTGGATACCAAGTAACCCCCCTGACGGCGGTCCAGAAGCCGAACTCGCCTCTTTCAAGGGTGAAGTACATCGCCAAAATGGTCCCGGCGGAGGAAGAGACAGAGATGTCGATGTTTCAACACGAAATGAAATAGCCGCTATTCTGGTTCGCTGGGGGAAGGCGATTGGGGGACGACGGTCCCCGTGATCTGGGCGTGCCAGACCATGTCGACCAGTCCAGTGGCGAACAAGTCAATGTCGTGTTGCTACGCGAGACGGCTTCGATGAGTGCTCCGGGCGGAATGACAGCGCCCATGCGATTCGTGGTCCAGCCAGGGCCGCGCGTCCATGTTGCGCCAAACACCTGGCCCTTAATGTCGGCGAAAAATAGATGGGTCTGCCCCCTCGGTGCACGAGACAGCGGAGATAGAGGCGTATGGCGGAAGATCGACCTCGATGGGCAGCTTCTCCCAGTCTGTGTAGCCGTCCGTATGCGGCCCTAGGAAGTAGCAGTGGTAGATCGCGCCGCCGGAGCCGGCGGATAACAGGTTGATTTTGCCATGGGAATACAAGACCGTGGCAATGGGGGAAAATGCAACCGTCACTGGGGACGTAGGCTGAGATGAAGGCGGAGAGGTAATTAGTGGAGCAGGAAGACAAGCGATGCAAGGAAGGCCAGACGCCTTCCAGGAAGTGGAAAGGACATAATGAGATGGCCGGATTTGATATTAGTAGGTATAAGTCGATGTTTTTGTCTTCTCTGGCCAACTTCCTGGTGTTCTATGTATAAACTGACACAAGTTCCCTTCCACTCTTAATACCCAGAACGACAGATATCATACCGCCTTATCTCCTCCAACTCCCTTCGAGTCTCTCATCTCCGACATAGCCTTTCTCGTCGTACATACACCGCGTATCTTTGGTCCTGACACCGCCTTCCTTGTAGCACCGACACCGGGGATCTTTTCAACATAGATACCTATTCGTAATGCGATCATTGTGGATCATATATTATTATTATTCCTACACCGCTGTGCCCTAGGGCGTGCCGGACCCTCAACAACTTACTATACAGGAAAACCGCGCCCTCGTGGGCCGGGTAAAAAACCCATATCGACAATCAAGGAAACGATCAGTGTGCGATCCTGCAAATACAAATGGGAAGGCCTCTTGGCCCTCGAAGGAAAGGGTATCAGACTGCGAGCTCCAGCTCCGGCCTCCTGGCCAGGCCGTACATCGGCAGTTTCCCCGAGTCCATCAGCCAGTCCAGGATCCTCCCCGTTAGCCGTGCAGCTTTGGGACTGATTCCCTGTAGAACAGAATAAAAGTCCCTTCGCGTTCTGACCTCGGCTCTCTCCCATCTTGGAGTCGACGGTGGGGCCAAGCACCACATCACAAGGTGTTCGACAGTCTCTCGCCCCTCTCCACACTCGCATATAGGCGTCAGTACCTCTGGGACTCTCCTTTCGAATAAGAAAGCCCGAAGGCCTATGGCCCCGGTTCGAATCTGGTTCAACAGTGAACTCTTCGCTCTGCTGAGGCCGTCGTGTCTCCTTAGGTTTTGTCTTGGAACAGAGTCTCGTGCTGGTGGTCAAGGTCATCTGCGGGCCTCGTTGCTGGCTCACCCCCTTCGCGGTGAATCATATATACCTTACCTTATGCAGCATACGACAACAGACGTTTACTTTAAGAATTTCGACACCGCATTTGTCTTGATCGCACGGCTTCCGTGAGTAATCCGGCGCCATCGGCAGAGCAGATGTACGACCTGAACCGGGTGGTCAGCAGCAGTGTCGACTCACAGATTCACGTTTTCGAACCCCGGACACTTCATTCTGTCTCTTTACGCTCAGACTGACATTCGCTCTAGCGTTGGACATGGCCATACGGACTCAAAATGGTACGCACGTGGTTCGCGCTCACTTGTGAGGACCATCCATACCAGCGCCAGGAGGTATACTCCCTTTCACGCTGACGTTCGCACCAAGCTCCAACAGCACCCGAGTGCAAGCAGGACTGGCGTGGGCCAGATGCAGCGCTGAGACTGGATGCTGAGGCCGTTTCTGCCTCCCCTCCCTCGACACACTCTTCGTCCGCCCCCTCAGGCCCCTCAGCCCCCCATCTTTCCTCAACTCCTCCCCCTCGGAAGAAGCATCAAGCGTAGCATTCACATCCGCCTTGCCGTCCCTCACCAGTATCTCCACACACTCGGCCCGATCGGCCAACACAGCAACATGCAACGCCGTCTGGCCCCTCATCATGCCGACGACCGCAACCCCCCTCCCAGACACATGTCCTCCCGGCCCCGAAGGCAGCCTCCGATCAACAACCACACCCCTCTCTATCAAATACCGCACCACCTCCTCCGCGCCCACCGCGCACGCCAAGCTGAGCACGCTCTCCCCGAGCCCCGTCACACGATCTACGCGGGTAGCCTCGATGTCGGCACCGCAACCCTCGACCAGGAACCGCACCATTTCCAATTGCGCTCTGGGTCTGGAAGCGGCAGCTGGGGAACGGACAGCTGCCATGAGCGGCGTCATGCCGAGGTGGTTGGGCGCGTTGACAGGGAGGGGCGGGGTGGAGTGTAGCAGGTAGTGGGCGACTTTGTCTGGGTCGAGTTCGGACGCACCGATGCAGAGGTCTGCTTGGAGCGCGAGGGAGGAGGAGTTGGAGGAAGTGGTGGAGGGTGAGGGGCCTGAGGAGAAGAGGCGGGAGAGGGTCGAGAAGAGGGAGGTTGTTCTCTGTATCGGTGGTGATGGTTTTCCTGCTATTGAATGGGAGCGTTTAAGGCCGGGGTGGGACTGCGGGGGTGGTCTGGTATTGTTGGTAATGATGGATCTGGCGAGGGCTGAAATCTTGGTGGCGAGGTGGGTGTCTTCGAGTCTGTCCTCGTCGAGGGCTTCGCCGACGCAGCGACAGGCGGCGCCGTGTACCCGGATGCTGGGTAGCGAGTCGACAGAGTTGAACAGCTCGCGGCATTCGGCTTTGCGGAGTCGTCTTGGACGGGCTGTTGTATGTGGAGTCCATGATATTCTGTTGGAGGGCTTTTCCTGGATGGTCCAGGATGTGATGGTGGGTGAGTCGTCCCAGTGGTGTCGAACCGAGAAGGTCTTGATTTGAGCCATGATTGTGTGCCGACTGAAGTTTGGCAAGCTCCCCTAACGAGTCCGGTTGAAAACCTACGATTGACGGGGTCCCTTGCCTTAAAGGTTGCCTTGGTACCAGAGCCCTGAACATGCTCGCCCTACATCGCCGACGCCAATCACTGCATCTCTCGACTTTTCGATGAGCCACTCACTATGCGCTTGGCATGCACTCGCCATAGGGCTGGGGCTCGTCGCTTCAGAGAATTAGGCGCTAGCTGAGCCCGCTATTGACGACCGAGCCCCGCCCAAAAGCCGCAGCCATGCAATCTTCTGCACGCCTCCGGCTCAGCCCCGGGCCCCGAATTCCGAATCGGGATATCGGTGCGAGAACAGCCCTTCGGATGGCTTTCTTCCTGTCCGTGTCGAACACGACATTTTAAGCCGCATTCTAGACTCCGGGTTCATGTTGAGATAAGGTCAGGGAAGTCCCAACCTGGCACGTCCAGCCCTACGGTTTAGGTTGTGTTCAAGACCTCAACTTCGTAACAGGGAGGCCGTAATTCAGGCCAACACGCCGAGAACTTCTAGGATAATTGCAAATCCGCTCCAGCGTATCCCAAGCCAAAACATCTCCGATAATCGCCCAACCAGACATTAAGTAGCCAGCCTTTACGAAGGAGGTTCTTGAAACTGTTACTGTGCAATTGCTCCAAATGGCTGTGCAGCACGACCAGGAAAGGATAGGGGGCGAAAAGGTTTCGAACAGAATTGAACATAAGCCAGAAGTTAGGGTACGTACATGTAAGTGACAGTGATAATAAAGGAGAATCTTCCCAGAATCGGACAAGAAGAGTTGAGCGGCCTCACCATCTCGGTTGAGGGCATCTGCTCAACTAGCTCCAGGATGTCGGCCCGTGTTACTGTTGGTCGCCGAATCTCGGGGCACACTGAGATATCCCCAGGCACAATTCACTCTCGGCTCTCACTTGATAGCTTCAATCTATGCTCTTTCGCAACGAAAAATTGCGTAGGTACCGGACATTTTTCAAGCTCGCTTACTTAGGTACCTAGGTCACGCTAGGTGAAGCACGTGTGTGAATCCCTGGAACAGGCAGATGCATGGAAAAGAGGGCTGCCTACCTAATCATTACGTGGCAACAGTAAACCGCAATGCAACGGCGCCCAGGCACCGAGATTGACCGACCTGAGTAAAAGTCTGTGTAAAGGCGGGGGGATCTAAACTCAGGGTTTGGCCTTACACGACCGGAGTACTTAAATTGGTGCCAGGACGCAAACCAATCTCACAACTCTGTTGACCCGAGAAATTTAACATAATGTCAACCACTGCTCTCAATGTCTCTACCTTCTCGCCGGCCCTCTCTCCGTACAACATACTGCCGGATGAGTACCTCACCGCGCACCCGACCCTCAAAGGGCTCATCGTGAGCGGCGTCGTCCTCCACGCCAACCGCGTCCTCCTCATTCAGCGCGCACCTCATGACGGCTTCCCCCTGAAATGGGAATGCCCCGGTGGCGGCGTGGATCAGACCGACGCAACCATCTTGTATGCCCTCTGCCGCGAGGTGCACGAGGAAACGGGGCTAGAAGTGAGGCACATCACAAATTTCGTCGATGTCCGCGACTTTGAGGGGGTTGGGAACACACTGTGGAGAACGGTTACATTTCTGGTGGTTTTGGACTTGGGAGAGGTGCCGGTTGTGCGGCTGAACCCGGATGAGCACGTTGATGCAGTGTGGGCTGCGGAGGAGGAGGTATTGCTAGGGAGGGCGCAAGGGAGGGAGCTTGATTTTGCGTATGATGGGCAGAGACAAACCGTTTTAGGTCTTTTGAGGAGGTCGGGTGATCATGAGCTTGTAGAGCTGACGAAAGCAGGAAGTTTGCAGAAAAATGCATGAGTAGGAGCCACGGTTATTGAAGAGCAAGCCAATGAAGATTCTGATTCTTGGTTCGCCATATGGCATGCAGCACATGCAGTGTTGCGATGCAAGCCTAGGTATTTACCAAACTCTGGTAGATAGTCTTCAAGATTCAGCCTGATATAGCATGAGTTGAAATCTGCATGCCTGCCGAGCGAGTTCATGCTTGATTGCTATAAGCAAATGGCTCTGGTGATAACGCAGTGACTCTTTGTTGATCTAGACAAGATGTTTGAGGGAACAATGCCGCTTGAGCGTTTGCTATGGTGACACTTAGATTATACCCCGGAGACTGGAGTTGGACGACAATTTTGGGTATGGACGGGTATGGAGTTAGAAGTTGCTGTTTAGTTCGGCATCCTGCTAATGTCCCCTGGAAGACCAACTGAAATTCGCCAGATTTCTTCGAGTCCGTGACCTGATAAAATTTTTGTTCATGTGGTAGGGCCTGTATGGTGTGCCACATTCTGGCTTTCATTGGTGACGCCGAGCGGGGTGCACAAGGCTCTCCCCGTGGCAGAGTGTACGCCTGGCTTCATCTTAACCCAACTCGGCCCTCAGGATGGGACGGGACAAAGCATTTACATCCTATTCATTTCTCGAAACCGTCAACATGTCAAGATGGCACTACTAGACTGCCCTTCCCCGGACGCCCGGGTAGATGGCACCAGCGGCCTCCCTGCCGAGCCTACGACAGCACACCCGATATCGACGAGATACTCCGCCAGCACTCCCACGCAAGCCCCCTATCCCCGAACCCCGCCGGATGAGCCACGAGCGAGGCCAAATAAATCTTTGGTGGCACTCGCACAGTCCCCTATCGCAGCCTCTTCCCTACCTCCGACCTCAACTCCAGTTCAGCCAACAACCACCCCTCACATCCACCCTCCCGAGCCTCAACAGCTCCGCCCAACCGGCCTCAGCCCGCACAACCTCCTTGATCTACCCATACAAACTCGCACCCACCCAGTTCCGTCTTGCCTGCGTCTCCCGTTGCCCACCATCGGCTGGCATCACCCACGGTTGTGATCCGAACGACGCACCAATCCACCTCACCCTTGAAACCTGCGAGCTCTCCAATTGTCCATCCTACGAAATCTTGTCAAATTGCTGGGCAGGCTAAGGCGGGAATGGATCCCGCAGGCATCTGGTGCATGTCGACGAGCACTGGGACATGATGCTCCATACGCGGAACTGCAGGGATATGCTGCGATTTGTGAGGAGCGGGGCCAGGGCGGGATGGGGGAGGCTTGTGCTGGATGATGCTGTTTGTATCGACAGGATTGATCTGTGTTGTTCTTTTCCTCTTGATCTCTTTTCACCTTTGTTTTTATGTATTTTTCTAACGTTATGTGTCCTCTGGTTTGGGTCACGCTAACGGGCCACGTCAACAGTAATGAGGAGAAAGCGGAGCATGTCGCGCAGATGCATAACGTCTACGCCGGCTGCATGCAGACCACCTCTGGCCTGATGTTGCGCCAGTGCTGCCGCCAGGAAGGTGCCCCCGCCGTGCGAGGCTGCAGGAGTTCGATAAGGAGCAGATACCTTCGATTGGCCGGTCAACACCATGTACGAACTGCTGAAACTGAGGTACTCCAGTCGACTGTGGGTGGTGCAGGAGCTGGTTCTCTTCCTGAGAGTGGTCATGCGCATTGCGGACATTGACTTCCAGTCTGACGGCGAGACGAGTGGCAGCCTGTGGGCGCCAAAGTTCGCTAATAGCAACTTTCTGTTCGACGACGCGATGAGAGGCACGAAGACAAAGCTTGCCGACGCTCAAGATCACGCCAATGTTCGAGAATCTGACGAAACTCAAAACTATGACGCCCACCTGGTCGCCGAGCTTACATGCGTGTAAGGACGCCATCGACGCCAATGCCGGTTGAGGACAATGCTCGGGACCGTGTTTCTTGGGTTAGGTACACCGCTAAAGGGACCCAGCTGGGCATGTCAGTCGCCGGTGCCGATGGACCTCACATTCTCTACCGCTTGCGCCGACCCAAGCGACCGCCTCTTCGGCATCATGAGCATTGCCGCGAACGAGCAGATGGCGCCGGACCACACAGTCTCTGTTCAGCATGTGTGTCTTGTCCTTTTTCCCACATCTCGATCAATCCTGAGCACAGGGATCTCCTTGCGCACGGCTCTGGAGATTCTGGACCGTCCTCAATCCCCTCCTGGGTCCCGGATTGGAATACATGGGGGAAATGGCGGCCCGTTCTCACGGCCGACGTCAGCCCGCCAACGAGGAAATCAGTGGAGATAATCGAAAAAACCATCTCTCTCATCCCAGGATGGGAAAATGGTATGGAAGATGGCTCGAAGAAGAACTGGCCGCGCCGGTGCTTCCGAAGAACGGCATTGGTGAACCCTCTGTTCCGGAGTATGACGACTTCAGCGTCGATGCCGGAACAGGCGCCCTCGGGGCCCAAGATGGCTCATATCTCACGCTGGACTCCACGCCAAAGCTTATAGAGAAACGTGTTGCGGATTTCTGGATGGGCTAAAATGGCCATTTCTTTTTCGCGAAATTGCGACGCGGCATTCCAGCTTGATTAATTTCAGGGGAGGGCGGGATGCACAACACTGAACTCATGGAACCGATCCGTGATGTTCGAAGTTCGGCGCGTAACAGTGTCGAACAGGACGTTGTCCTGGGACTGGTCAATATATCACAAGAACTATCGTCCCGGTCCGAGCCTGCAGCCGTCTTTCCTCTGTTCTGTGATGATACGGTAACGGGTGATGTCGAGTTTTGCTAAGTGCCTTTCGAACTCTCAGCGCATAGTAAATATCAGCCTTTTGGCTTCCCCTGAAGATCGGTTAAGATGCTGTCAGTGTGGTCGGGTTAAGAAGGAGAACTAGTCCTAAACTAGACAGTTAGGACTAGAATGTTGGTGGCGTAGCGAATGACAAGCAGCCTTAGCAGCAATTTGAGCTTCGCACAAGTGCCGCAGGTATGCATTTCACAGCATATTTGCGAGGTGCTTGGCCGGTCTGTAACGCTGCCCTGATGGATGACCGGCGGTGCTTCACAAAGGCTACTCGTCGGGTTTTCGAAATCGCCAATCCAAAGCCCCTTGCGAGTCGGGCCATGAACCATGGTACCGTAACCAGTCATGGGTATTAATCCACTTCCCGCTCTGACGGCTCCTAGCCGAATTGCATGGTTCTGACTTTCGAGGCGCGTTCAATCTGTCGTGGGTCCGAAATCACCAATCCTCTAAGCCGGCATGGCATAGATGCCCCGAGCTCCGGAGACTACAATACAGGCTGGCCCTTGCAGACCTTTGATTCCCAAACCAGGCGACGCGCATTAATAGCAGTGGAAGGTGACCAGGTGAGATGCTTAAGTATATAATGGCACTAAGGACACCCTCAACTCAATCTCCATCTCTTCATCCCGTCATCACGTATCTTCATACTCAAGCCTCAGCCTACGGTGCCGCTTTACCCATCCGAGGTCTCTTCCAAGCGCAATGCAGCTCTCGTCCATCCTCGTCTCTCCCTTCCTCCTAGCGGGGCTTTCCGCCGTGTGCCACAGGAGTGGCGAGTACTGGCCCGCGAACACGGAAGACCTGAAGAGACAAATCCATGACTGGCTTCGCGACACAGGCGGACTCAAGGGCAGCTATTACGCTGGGGAGCTGAAGAGCGTGTGCATCGCGATAAGCTCCAGCGCTCACGCGGACCTCGAGATCCAGCGACTCGGATCGCGGGGCGTTCTCACCAAAGATGAGTGCTCTGAGTACTTGCGGCGTGAGATAGATGCCTGCCCGCAGGGCGGTCGCCGAACTTATGATAACTGGGTGTTCAGGTGTGTCAAATGATCTATGCCAAGCCCTTGGAAGACGTTGGTTACTGACATGCATTAGCGCTGACCCCAACGCTGGACCTTGCTGAGACTCGCGTCTCTCGTTGTGAGCTTGCACGCGGTGGAATATTCTACTTTACCTTAAGAATCTGCTCATGCTGCATGGAACTGCTGGATGATATCAAGCTCGGGCGCTAGGTTGGTTTTGGGGCAAAGGTCATAGTATGAATACCAAGTAACTTACTCTTCTCGAAAAATAAGACTTTCCCTTTTCTACCAAATTTCACGCACGATCTCTCCTCCATCTAAAGGAAAATGGTACCATCCCAAATCAAGGCAACGTTACAGCTCCGCATACAAATCAACAAGTATATCGATCCTTACCCGCTTTCTTAGGTCCGACAAATTCTCCTCCACGACGTCGGGGTCGTCGGCTGACTCCCTAGAGAACCTGTCTTGCCGCAGTGTTGCCTTCATTCTCAGCCTAGCGCGTTCCTCGCCGGTGGCGGATGCGAGGGCGGCCGCTAACTCATTCTTGCACTGCTTCTCACATTCCGCATCTTGAATCACCTTCCACGGATGAAGCTTTTCCCGCTCTCGTTCCAGCAACAAGACCTGGTCCGCATATACAACCTTGCAAAAATATCCATCCTTCTCCTTTGCCTTCACATCGTCCACCACACTCTCCAAACTCTCCTCATCCACGTGCACAAACCAGTTATACCTTGGACAATCAGGATGCCACAAGGGTGAATACGCACTGCCCTGAATCTCCTGGCTTCCCGGGCCCCGTTCCACCCAGTCCTTGAACCGGTGACTGGTCTCCAGAATGTCGGCGTCGTCCAGGGCCGCAGCGTCCTCGATAATTGTCCAGCGCAGGCAGTCACGGGCGCTCTCCACCTCCCACTTCTCACAGTACTCGCGGGCGTGGCCCTTGACGAGGGCGACGAACTTGTCCCACTTGTACTGGGAGCGGTAGGTACAGCGAAAGATGACGAAGCCGCATTGACACAGCCTGTAGTGTTTGAGGGCTTCTTCAATGGTGCGATCGGTGCGGGGGTGGAGAGCATGAAAGTCTTCTACCTCCTTTTGGACGTGTGTTGAGAAGGGACGGAAATTTGGTTGAGCCATTGTCGTGAAGGTGATGGGTTGGAGTGGAACGCGCCGGCGTGGGAAAGAGGTGTAGGCGCGCCATGCCGGAGGAAGACAGGCACGAACTAGACGCGGACTCGGCGCCCGATAACTAAGGAACATCTTGGGTGACTTTCATGTTCAGTATCAGGTTTAGGTTTAGTCGGTTCAGGCGCTGCGAGTTCCGTGCCAGGCTGGCGATTCGAGCGGTGGAAATCTCAGGGCATTTTGGAGGCTGATAAAGTGCGAGCCGACGTGTCGCGACCGCGGCAGAACCCCTGTTCTCCTGGGCGCCAAGCTACGCGCTCTCAGCGACCTCGAATGGATCGTAGATTACACTACGGAGGTCCACGTCAAAAGTTCTGTCCAGGCGCTAACGACGTCACCCTCGGTTGATTGATTTAGTCCTTCTTCCGGCCCTCCTTATATTCATCCCCACCTTCTGAATAATTCGCTCAATGTGCAATGGAATCCACTCAATCCACGCCTGGATTTGCTCCTCCGGCAAGCTCTTCCAACACTCCTTCCTGTCGGAACGAAGCCGCCTTGATGGCTGCATTCAACGGACCTCGGTGGTTGATTGGTGCCAGCACTGCAACCCCTCTTCCTTACATACTTAGTCCTCTCCCATGCCCATCAACAGCATGGTCAATCAATCACTTTTACCACCTTAAAAAAATCAATCCACTGCTTTGACTGGGAATAGTTTTCCCAGCGCATATCTCAGCGGTCGTCGCTCTGCAGGTTCCAACCCTTCCATACCCTGATTGCCTCCTGACGGCTTTTCGGTGCTCCTTTCTTTGTTATATACCTCTTCATCCATAGCCAACACAAGGCTCAATTGGATTAAGACCCGATGATTTTCTTGGCCAAAGTAATCGTATAACTTAATGAAGATCATAGACTCTACCTTAGACATAGTAAGCATGGCGATGGGCCCTTGTCTTCTTGAACTCTCATACCAGAGCGATCCCTTTGACACTCTTTCGCAAAAGAAAGAGCTTAGGAAGAAGGATCTTCGTCTGGCAATGATACCAATCAACCTCTCCTGTTCCTCCACCTCCTAGCTTTCTATTCTTCTGTAGAGGGTGGATTCAAGACTTCAGACTGGTATAGGGGAGACAGAGGTTTTTAGTCCAGCCTTGCAGGCATGGTTCTCCTCTGTAATTAGTGGTAGAGGGTCCGGCGAGCCCTAGGGCACAGCGGTGTAGGAGTAATAATAATAGCTTTCTATTCTTCGTATCCATTTCCACTTGTGATTTCTGACCAGAATGAGTGACCAAATATAACCTCATGATGTTCCGGCTGAGCGCCGTAGGGTCGCATTAGCGCATTGGCGTAGTTACTGCTTCGCTGGGCCCTGGTTCTTCCGTTTCTGAAGCCTCTGGAAGTACCGTGATAGATGGCAGAGTCGCCCACGCCTGCGCTAGATTCGCGGCCCGCGCTGGCGTTCGCTTACGGAACGTTTGGCGAGCCATCTTATATTGTGCGTATGTTTGCATGTAGGATTGAAAGCTGCACGCAATGCATACGGTATTCAGACAGCATCGACGATATGGAGCACCAAGACGGTGGCTCAACTGATCAATAAGAGGGCCAGGAATCCCTCGATCACCGGTGCATGTGGATATTCGCCAATATAGCGGGTGGTAGTGGGGCAGGGGTCAGGGTTGCAATCAGTCAGCGGCTGGTTGCGAGCCATGCCTCGACCTCATCGTACAGCCCGACGACGTTGTGTTTCTGTGGGCCTTTAAGGACCATACCACATTTTGGAGACGGGTTATGCCTCGACTTTGTATATTACGACCGGACACGACCATTGCCCCGTGCGCTTTTCAGCTCGTGGCAGAACGCGAGTCGATCGTCTTCCGCTTTACCTCTTTGAGCAAAGCCGACTCCTCGATCTCGGCCTATATCATCCAACTCCTGGCTCCAAGCGCTTGGAAAGGTACTACTCGAGCGGTATAGTTGAAGGGAGAATGGCCGGGATTTTTGGTGGCATCCACTCACCTTTGGCTACAGTTCTTGAGAAGATTCAGGATTGGCTCGACGAACAGCTTGACCAGGTGGGGGAACTACTGTTTCTGCCAAAAGGCAACTCGGAGACACATGAGGCATCGAGAGGCTGCGGATGTGTACCGTGCAGCCATAAGCAAACGAGTTCATTGCTGGGCGGCTTACAAAGAGTACCTTGCGAGACACCGCCCGGTTAAAGCCAAGCTTCAAAATGACTCCGTCCGTTTGACCGTTCCCGACAGGATTGTATTGGTGGTAAAAGCAAGCGGGTTCTAGCGTTATTCGGGTGAAAGGTACTCGAAGTCTGAGGGGGATATGTGGGAGGAGGAATTGCATGTGAACCGAGTCGAGACCCGTTACATTTGGTGGGAAGACTCGCACAATGGCTCTCACGACTCTCTGCCCGTTGGCTTTCGTAAAGTTCGGTTAAGAGAAGGCATGGTGGTGGGTGTTCTCGAAAACTCGGGAGGTGAGGGAATAGTGCCCACTATCCGGATGGTTGCTCGGAGAACGGTGCAGTCCGTGGACGAGCTGCTTTCAGGAAACCGAAAGCCGACCGAAGTGGGACAGGCTCGTCCGCATACCGACAAGCACCTATGCTGAGAGGCTCATGGATGAGTGCGGCTGTGATGGCTCGGCTTATGATGTCTGAGGCTTCGTGTTTTCACAAGTACAGCGGCATATCAGGATAGCAACAGAACTGCTTACGGTCCAGTCCGCTGGCGTACGCAAGCAGAGAACATTCAGTCATTAGCTTCAACTTGTATCCATGAAACTCTAATCTATGTACATGTAGTTATGCGAGCTTAAGATATAAACCAGACTACAGGATCTCGCTTATCTTCTTCTCAACCCTTGGTTCTGACCCGTTTTCACTGCTGCAATAACTCCTTGTCTTCTTGTACCCCTCCTCCAGCTTGTGGCTCTCCCCCTCCAGCCCGGGCCCATCGTCGCGCTCCGGCCGCTGCTCTTCAATCTCGATGTGGTCGTCCTCCAACGTCTCGTCGGACAACATCTTGGGGTTAAACGCAAACGCGCCCTTGGGCACGAATGTCGACGCAAGCACGAGCACCGAGATGACGGTCATCTGCACGCCCGCCGTGAAAACCAATCCGCTGCGCACTTCGCCGCCGTCGTCGATACCGCCCGTCGCGTTGTAAATGCCGTCCAGGTAGCGGCCGAGGAGCGTGCCAGCAACAGCGTACGTGACGATGTAAAAAGAGTAGAGAAACGCCATGACGGCGCCGAGGGCTGACACGTTCTTGTTCTGCGATTCGAGGCGGGCCAGCGACGCCTGGATGTAGGCAGCCAGCGACACGTCGCCCGAAGCCCACCCGTACGAGATGGGCGCAAACGTCGCAGCAACGATCCACGCCTGGCCGACCTGCTCTGCCGGGGGGTGCCAGTAGGGAATGTACCACACAATCAGCAGCATCAGCGCGTCCAGGCGCAGCCATGGCATGGGCGTCTGGACAGCGTTGGTGAAGAGCAGCACGGAAAAGGCGCCGAGCAGTTCGCCCAGGTTGGAGCCGCCGACCATGATCTGCGCCCAAGCCGAGTTGCCTAAATAGCGGCGGGCCACCTGGGGCGCGATGCCGTTTTCGAGGTAGCGGTGGGCGTACAGCGCGACCGAGTAGCCCGGCACCAGCCAGATGAACTTGCGAGAGGTGAAGAGGATCTTGGCGCCGACCCAGACAGACTCGCCAAAGAGGTACAGGCCGCTGAAGGCGGCTTTGAAGTAGGATGTTTTGTCACCACGGGCTCGGATGCCTGGCTGGGCACGTCGAAAGCCAAGCTCGCCAACGAAGAACCAGGCGATGGCGCTGATTGTAAAGCATACAGGCGTAATGATGAAGGCCATGTTGTTCCCCAGCTGGGGGATTATAGCCAATCCCGTCGTGAAGGCGCCTGCGGTGCCGGAAATTTCGTAGAAGATATGGACCTGGTCACCGTCAGCATGGAAACATGACGAGGACCACGGCCGTGATGTCATACCAAAGAATCCATTTTTTTTAACTTCTGGATGTTGCCCCCAACAATATCCCGCGGAATGACTCGACGGATGAGCTCGACCATGCCGTAGACGATGCCGCACACGCAGTACACAGGGATCATGACGTCGGTATTGTACGTGCCGTAGTAAGGCCACTCATGGTCCGGGTGATTGGTCCGGACTTAGTGTTGTTAGTGACGGCGTCGAGAAGCGACCTTCGCGCAGATAGACAGCCATGAGACATACATTCCGCAGGCATAAACGTGCCGCCCGTGGCGGCGTCAATGATGAGCAGGAGAGCCGAGCACATCCCAAATATTAGGATGGCGACGGAAAGGACATTCTTGGTCGGGTATCTTTTCACCTACACCACGCCTTGTCAGAGGCCGTGTCCAGAGAGTTTGAGCAATTCTCCAAGAGAAGCATACCAGTGGGCCAATGAGAATAGATCCGATACATTGACAGGCCTGATTGAGACCGGTAAGCAGGCCGACTCTCTCGAAGGTCCGACTGGGCGTATCGTCCCTGATCGCTTCATAGTCGTATCTGTTGCTGGCGAGGGCGATGATGGACCCGTTGAAGGCTTCGAGGCCAAACTTGTAAACCATGATGCCTATGATGTAGATCGCAATGTTGCGGCGCTCCTGGGGCGTGAAAGCCCGCAGGCTCTGTCCCAGCTCGGCAAAGTGTCCCATGATGACGCTGTGACGGCGTCCAGACCGTGAAGGGAGGTCGTCGACGGGGAACAGACGACAGTTCCGGGGTTCTGGTATAGGGGTGGGGTGCCGCGTGCGATATACATATCTGGCGTCGTTGCACGTGTGGTCTCATGGTTCCGATCTCGTCGTCCAGGGTGCGAAGCGGGACCCCTACGCGATCGGGCTCGGTAAAGGGTGGCACACGGGTCAGGGGCGCTAAGCAACGGCGGTGGGGGTTGTAGGGGCCCTGGTCAGCCTTGCCCGTCGTGTGGGGACACTGGGTTGCGCATCTTTTTTTGCCGGTGTCTCAAGCTGTGGCAAGTCGACGCTGGCTTTGCGTGGGCGACCTCTGAGGTGGGCTGACTCACAATGGGCCTAACTAGGCAATGTAAATCCTGTCATGAGCAGAAAGAAACAGCTGTCTGTCTTGCGAGTTGAGACATGGCTGAGAGCCATAGTGGCACCCGTGATCGCTTGCTGTGATCCTCTCGTCGTCGTCCAAGATGCCGCTGGTGAGCTCGCTTGAAGCGCATGGGCAAATCGTTCCATCTCAGAGGCTGGACTCGGTTGTGTTGCCGATTCCAGCTCGTCGGGCGGGACTTTTCTCTGCGATGGAACAGGACACGGCATCGTCCCGCTGCATCATTCGCATCCAGGGGTGCATGGTGTGCGCTTGTCTGGCCTCGCGGAGCCATACAATTGCCCACGTGGTCTTGGCATTGAATGCGATTGTTAGAGCCGGAGAACTTGCAGCACAGTATAAAGCATCAGGGCAGCGCGCATGCATAATGGGAAGAATCGCGAAAAAGAAATAAAATCCAATAGTCCGTACCCCTCCGTGTAGGCAGTCATGTTTTCCTGCACGCAAGAATCCAGGCGACCTGCCACACAGGCGGTTGTTGTTGAACACAGATAGAGTTGACGTCTGGTGGAGGATAGACTCCATTGTGAGAACGTTACGGATATAGCAACATTGGTCAGGTCGCACTGGGCAGCCACACCGTCAAGGGAGTGAGTGGCTGGAAGGCTCTGGGTGTAGGGAAAACACTGTTCTGGTCGATGTAATAGTCGATCCAGGTGGATATGAATCGTCGACCGAGCATGCTGAGAATCAATGAGCAGTTTTTTATGTCGCACAGTATCACCAGTGAAGGGAAAGCTTGCAACGCTTATGAGATTTTTCTGGGCACCATTCGTACCGTGCATCATTTAATTCGCACCTCCTTCTTGGCACGGCACGTGCATCAACCGGCCATTCATGCCGCGCCGAGATTCCTGGCGACGAATGAAGAAGGCGCATCGAGGCACGTCGCCGCTGAACCCTTGGCCTCGCCTTGTGTCACCCGGACAGGATGTTCGAACCCCAATTCTTCCACCGAGACCCCCACCGTTGATATCGCGTCTCGTGCTGCAGCCATTGCTGCTCATGGCTCACCCTTCCTGCATCATTGATCGATTTCTCCCGTCATGCACGCGCCACGGCGGTAGTGTAGCATTTCAAGACTCGATGGATGCGCCATCGCGTCGCAGCGTCCCAATGTATCGGGTCTTGGGTCTGGTCTTGAGCGGACTCGGCACAGATGTGAAGGATTCATGGAGGCCCTTCGATTTCGGCCTGCAAATGATACAATGCAACGCTCCCACACCTGGCAGCTCTCCGCAACGCGGCCCCATGCTGCCTACCCAACATCTCGGAGGCAACCCGGTCCAGTTTCACAGCTGAGAGCTCCTCGGGAGTCGGGCCCTGACTCCTCGTGTTTTCCCGTGCATCTGACGTTGACGTCTCTCGCATATCCATCCTCCCCGTCTCTCCACCTGCAGTCCTCCCCTCCTGCGTCTGCGCAACACAGCATTCACATAATAAATCTGGCATCCTGGTGATGGCCGTCGACGCCGAAGACCTCCTCATCCGCCCATTCCGGGACGTGGTCGCCGCGGGCACCGTTGCCTTGACCAACGCCTCCACACACGCGGCCCAGCAGAGCCCCGCGCCCGGCGACAATGTCGATCGCATGGCCA
Organism: Parathielavia appendiculata; assembly: GCF_033297405.1. Taxonomy (NCBI): domain Eukaryota; kingdom Fungi; phylum Ascomycota; class Sordariomycetes; order Sordariales; family Chaetomiaceae; genus Parathielavia; species Parathielavia appendiculata. The sequence continues at coordinate 190,071 of NW_026944245.1, read as the reverse complement.
GGGCCGCACAGGCCATAGTTCGCGAAGGAGAGCGCGCACTCAACAAGGTGCAGCTGGTCTGGAACGACCAAGTCAGTAAGCATGGAGACAGCTTCGGGAACATGATGGTGCAGCAGGGTGTGTCCTTGACTGTGAATCAAGATCTGCGCTCGGCATCCGCCCACTAACTGCTCGTCCAGCCTCCATCGAGAAACGGCGACTGCAGCTAGAAGATCTTCTGTGGGACTTCGACGACTTCACCCAGCCGGCCGACTTCGACCAAGCACGATACGGAGCCTTGCAAGCCGCTACCAAGGCCCTTGCCCTCGACATTATCGAGACAGCACGGCGCATAAAGCCTCAAGCTGCTGTGCCCGACATTCCCGCCATACCACAAGGCGGATTCCCTCCATTACCACCCCTCCCACCTCGCGCGGGTCCTGGTTCCCGTCCACCATCAGCCCGCTCGATTCGTTCCCGAGCCTTGTCCAGGCCAAGGCAACCCCAAGACGATGCGGTCCCGCAACATGAAGGGATTGATTCGATGCCGCAGAGCCCTCGAACCGTGCCGCGGACGTCCGTCGGTGCCGCGGATCATATGTATTTCTTAGCGGAAGACAACTCGACTATGGCAGCCAAACGAACATTTCGGAGTCAGTCTGTGGCGTCCCAGGGGTCTTCCCAACCATTCCGCCCAGATCTCACCAGAGACGCGTTCACACCTCCCGCGTCCCCTGGCACCGACCCAGTAAACTTGCGCTTTAATGACCTCACGCTCAATACCACAGTGCGCCCGAGAACCATCGACTCCGCTCCCAGCCCCAGCACTACTCACACTAGGACATCAGTCATGTCACACGCCAGCAGCTCGTCCTCATCAGCCTTGCTCGGAAGCCTCGACTCGCTCGTGATTCCCGAGGATTCCACCGAGCTGGATCGTTCCAGCACGCAGGACACCCGGCCGCCGGCCAGCAATGCCGCAAGCCAGGACCTGTTGGGCATGGAAGACATGCTTAGAGAGTCATGCTACCCTAGCGAGCACCGGAAGTCTAGACCAACGACGCCGCGGATCCCGGATCTCGGCATACGGGCGGACAGCACGTATTACAAACTGAAGGGACTTTGCAAAGGCGCCACGAAATTCCGGAAAGACGGTCACTGGGACAGCATCAAGCTCACCAATGAGTACGAGTACGGGGCTGGGGGCGGTTCCATCGGAGCGGGGGATATGATGAGGGCATCTGACGGCATCACGGTGCCGTTCCAATATGAGACGACTAAGGTTGGGGCTTGCGGCGACTGCGGGTATGCGCACGACTTGGACGAAGTGGAACTTGACAAGAGCAACAGACGTAAGCTCCCACCTTCGGCGCACTTGTCCACGCCCATGACTAACGCCCATCCAAGCCGAAGCAGTCCGTGCCTCGGAGGCGGGACCCCGCTATCGCCTCCGCCTCCTCTTTAAATCCCATCTCAGGCAAGGGAGCAGTACCCAAATGTACTACGCCTGTCTGTGGTGTGTCCAGGCAGGTGCCGTCTCGCGCGAGGGCGACGCGACGGTCTTCCGGTCCGCCGAGGAACTCCTACGCCACCTTGCACGGCACCCGCAGCCTCTGGCGCCCCTCGCGGGCGTCACCGTCGTGTACGGCCGCCCGCTCCCAGACTCGGCACCCCAAGATTTTGACCTGCATTTGCCCGAGTCCCCGACACCGGTGCCCATGCCGGAGAATGTGGCCCGGTTGGCTACCGCCATAGCAGTGAAAGACCACTACCGCCGGTTGGGGCGCAGCAAGTTGGAGAAGCCGCCCAAGTACGACGCCGACATGCTCGAGTTTATGGAGGGCGCCCGGATTGTGGGCGTCATCTTCCCCGAGAAGTGGGGAGGCAAGTACTGTTTGGGGCGCCATGACGGCGAGTTCGGTGCGTTCCCGGCCAAGGCCATTGAACTACGGCCGCCGCAGGAGAGCGAGATCCCCGTGGGCGGGGAGAGCGGCATGAGCGTGACGACGAGGTGGAAGTGGCAGCCGCCGCCTACTCCGGGAGCACCATGGCTCTCCTTCGGGAAGGGTGAGGTCATAACCAACGTTCAGTGTGAGTATCCTCTCCCAGCCAGGGCTCAAACCCGACATTTGCTGATTACCTCACAGGCCTCTACGCAGACTACTGGTGTTGGTCTGGCACCAACAGCAAAGGCAAGACGGGCGTATTTCCCCAGTCGTTCATTGACCTGGAAACCCTGCGAGGTCAGGAGTCCACGGCAGGTAAGAAGCAGAGCAGAAGTAGGAGTCTCTTCGGTTCCCGGCCCAAGGGGGATTCCACATCAAAGGGGAGTGGTCATAGAAATTCGGTCGCGTCATAACCGCTAGATACCCAAGAGCTATTCAGACGCTGTTTCAAGCGCAGGCTTCCACATATAAGTGAGACTCGCAGACTTGTTTTCGAGACAACATCCAGAAGTCATTCAGACACATACAATGTCTCCATCAAGCCTGCCACTTGGAGAGCAACTCCTCCAGTTGCTCATGTCTCTTGGCCGCCAGATCAAATGTGACATAGGCTTTCTTGGCCCCAGCCGCCTTGGCCTCGGCAAAGGCATCATACAGAGCGCCGATACCCCGAGCTTGGACAGGCAGGTCCTTTTGCCATTCCTCCCAATCCCACTCGACCTTGTCTACCTTGTCCGTCGCAAAGTCATGCACCTCGATGATGCGCGGCGACGTGTCATCCCCGACCTGGATGAAGGTATTCTGCGGAGAGACGATCCTAATCTCGCCCTTTTCGCCATGGATGGTCCACTCCAGGGCCGCCTCGCCGGGGAAGGGCTGGCCGCGGCGGAAGCGGTAGTGCAGCGTGGCGTTCTGCTGCGTGATGGCCGACTCGTTCCACTTGCCCGAGACCAAGATCAAGTCCGGAACGTTGGACCGGACCGTCTTGACCGCGCCGGCACTCGGATCCGTGATCTTCACCTCGGGCCGCTGCAGGTGGAAGTCGCCCTTGACCGAGGCGAGCTCCCCCAGAACCCGCTGGACCATGTCGAAGACTGTAGTCTGTCAGCACTCGAAACCTTCAGGATGGCAAGAACGGATAACTTACCATGAGCAAAGCCAATAGTGTAAACATTCCCCCCAACCTCCCTTTGCGTGAAATACGCCAACCCCTCAGGCACAGTAGCCCGATCACCGAGCCCGCCAAACACCCTCAACTCCGAACTCAGTACCTTCCCAATTCGGCCCTCCTCCAACAAGCCTCTCAACTTCAACACAACAGGCGCCACCACCCCCTGCAACCCAACCACCGACCTGCCGCCGGCCTCCCGACTCAACCCCACCAACTCCCTCGCATGCTTTGCATCCTGCGCCAGAGGCCATTCCACATAGACATCCTTCCCATTCTTGACACTATCCACGACCGTCTCAAAATGCTTATCCACGCGCGTATTGCACACGACAAGATCGACGTCCCGGTCCGCCGCCAGCGCGGCCGGATCGCCGTAGGCGCGCGTCGAGGCCGGCAGATCGTAGGCCCTGATGGCGTCCTGCGCGGCCGAGACGGACGAGTTGAGGAGGGCGACAATCTCGTATTTGGAGGAGCCGCGCGGGGAGAGCAGGTAGGGGAGGTGGGCGCGCGAAGCCCAGGCTGTTTTGGCCGAGGAGGAGAGGCCGATTAGGGCGACGCGGATGCGGGGGCTGGAGGTGGGATGGGAAGACATGGTGGGAGTCAGTGGAGTGTATACGCTTCAATGGGGTGTGAGGACGTGATGTAGTTACTAGTGATAAGTGGGAAATTGGACTGACTTGGCTGCGTCTGGTATGGATCCTGAGCTGGTTTGGGAATGGGTGCTTGATATAGCGAACGACCGGTGCTGGAGACCATCATGTTTTCTAGAAGTTAGTTTCCGGGGATTATGAGATAATGAGGGGATATTGCTCCGAACCGACGATGGCGCCATCTATCATTATAAATCAAAATATACATTTGCTGGGTGGGCAGTCTCGCCATCATGTGGCGTGCGGGACCGGAGGTGGATTTGTCATGCTGTCAATGATGATAATTGCCAGCTGGAACAGAGCCTCAGACTGTTTTTCCGAATTAGTCAATACGCGCCATGGCTATTCCGCTATTGTCATCATCTAAACCGTGATACTCAACTCGAATTGTAAGCATCTCCCTCTAATAATAGCTATCGCTTGTTTTGTATGAGGCTTTGTTTATTCGCTTAAGCTCATCTTTTCTCTTATTGCAACACTTCTTAGCTTCTCGTTTTTTTGATGTCTTGGTTTTAGGCTTCTATCTTCCAAGTTCTATTTCATGCTCAATTTTACATTGCGAGTTTTTATTTTACTTCCGCCATTGGCCTTCATTTTCTTATCCTCATATATGTTACTGGATATCCTTGGGTAAGTTATTCAGTGGTGCCAGACACCTTCCGAGGACTGACCCTGGTATCTGACGCCCTCCAGCCGTACCAGACCCCAAACCAGCCCGGGAGCGGTCTACGGCATCTTCTTCTGTCACCACCGGCTAGCCCCGATTGAGTCAGGAGTCCAGTCTGGAAGAAGACTATACGAGTAACGCCTCATCATGGACGCATCATCACCAGTCTGATATAGCATAATACTTCAACATTTACCTAGCCTGTTGCCCAACGGGTGATCGGTGGGAAAGAACTTGGCCGCATAAGGGGGTCACTCGCTTGAAGTTTAGCCTGGGATGAAGGCAGTGAGACGCATGACGTCTTACGGTCAAATTTCAGTAAATATGGGTCAGAAGCTGGAACCTGGCTTGCGCTCACTTGGGCACGTCAACGAGATCTGGAAGTTTCAGAGCCTGTTGAGAATTGTTCTTGTTCAGGTACCAACCGGTGAAGAACAGTCCGAGGGAAAAGTATGCTATTGTTTCCATAACCCAGGCGGTGTAGAGTAACTAGGCACTTTTATCCGAGCGCTGCAGTGGTTACTCTTCAACTACCATCCCGCGACCTGGCTCAGTCTTCCAGCATCGATTCTGGAATTGAACAGGGTAGTTGGTTTGGCTTTGGTCTTTTCTTGTTGATCGGATCATTGGCCTAAGTTTGCTATGTCGATATTATACCAATTCCCGACGCTAATATTGAACTAAGAGGGTTAGACGCTCTTCCGGCCTCTTGCGTTTGGAGATTGGTGGAATACATCGATGTTGGCTGGGACGTCTTCCTCTAGTAACACTCCAAGGCACGTCCCATCGCATCCACGTGGTTCCCGCAATCAAAAATGGTCCCTCATATATCACTTCGGGTCTCTACCGATCACCATGCACAAAAAATACAACCCATTTGGTGAACGCGGTCCTCGCTGGAAGGACACCGATATCTCGATGTTGACGAAACGGAATCTTCCGGGGCAACGTGCATCGTCACTCACTGGCTCGACGACGGTTGGTATCCCCTGATTCAGGGAGAACTCAGCAATGTCTTAAAGGTCCAATCAGATAGTGTTTGTACATACCCGTATCCAATCATCAACCTTTCTAGCGGAGGTAGTTTGAGATAAGCTTGTCAAAGAATTTGGGTCCGGCGGTGTTGCTAAGGCCAACTTGAACTGAACAATCATGGTCAATAGGAAGTCCGGCGTTCATCCCATATCAAACACAGAACTTGGTATTTCGCCTCCAACCATTTTAGATTGCTGTTGTGCTCGCTTTGAACCCGCCAGCCAGACTCGGAACTTTCCCTCGTCGTGCGAAACCTATTCTCGCCCCCCACCTGTATCGCAACATTGTTCATTCAGCGGCCATGCAGGTTGTTCCCGTCTTCTCCACCGATTCCGAGTGACGCAACGTGCCCGACAACATGGCAAAGACAACCGATAAGTGACAGAATGAGGGCGCAGACGAGCAGACCGAGCGCATTGAGGTTGCGGCGCCTGAGATAGCCACGACCGATACAGACCTGAAGCGCAAAGCCCCCGATGACTTTGACGATGAACACGTCGCTTTGAAGCGTCAAATGACCGAGTCCGCGGCCGAGACTGTCAATGGCAGTGTCGCTGCGACGAAAAGTCCGATATCGCCGACATTTCTCGATACGCAACGCCGACTCCAGTCACTCTAATACCCGCCTCAAGGCAGTGAGTACCGCCGATGGCCTAAACATAGCGAAACCGACTGCTTCAATCTTCGGAGATTCTCGCCCTTGCGCCTCGCTCAAACGCAAGGGTGGCCACGGCATCGACGATGAGATCCCTTCCATCAAGTGCGCCAAGAACGCCGACAATTGTGGCAACACCGACACCGCCATGACCGTGTTTGGTTTCCGCCTCTGCCAGTCTCGCCCCGGCCGACGCTGTCATAGACATGACAATCTCTACATTACTACGGCTGCCCGCCGAGATCCGGCTCCGGATCTACGCACATCTCTTCAAGGTCAACAAGCCCGCCTACCCACAGGTGGACATCGCCTCTGCCAACAAGCGGGCTAGGTCCGGCTTTCCCAAGGGTCTCGTCCCGTCCATGACCCTCGTCAACAAAAAGATCTCCGGTAAGTCATCCCCTTCATCTACAGCAACAACTGCTTCCGCCTGACGTTCCCCTACCACGGCGACTGAGTCAACCGCATCGGCAAAAAGAACGCGAGCCTCATCACGAAGCTCATCCTCGTCAGCGGCGGCGGCCGGCCCTAGCCGCCCTCTGGAAGCGCGCCTACGGGAATCTCCGCCGCATTACGGCGCAGGACAAGTGGCTGTGCATGGACAGCGCCTTCATCCCCGGGGAGCTGCTCGCCTTCGGCGCCAAGCGAGGGCTGGAGCAGGTTTGGCAAGCTCGAGCACATCACCATTGACATCTCCCATGTCAATACTCCGCCGGCCGATACGCAGTCCTACGAGGGGTTCTACCTGCAGAGCAAGGTGTTGGTCACGGCTAGGCGTGGTATCCGGGTCTGGAATGGGCCCCCCGTATATAGAGACGATGGTACCTGGCGCGTCATGGGTAACGTCTGGCTGGAGGCGGTCCTTCTCAGACATGGGGAGAAGAAGGGGAAGATGGCAAGCAGCAGAAGGAGGACCGCAAAGGCTGTTTGTAGAGGAATCGCAAGGCCTGGGTCGACGCCGAGTTTTCCAAGCGCGAGCCGCAGGAGAAGGAGAACGGCGCTCAGCGAATGGTCAGCAGGACAGCAGCGCCTCAGCTTGACAACGGGATGTGTGGACGCTCGTGATCCCTCCTTTGTTACTGGGAAGATGGAGAGCCAGGAGGCACATTGGCGTTTTCTGGGTGATATTCATGGCCAGACTGGAAGCACGTGCGAAAACAGCTGGAGTTTTTCCCAAGTAAGTTATTTGTGACCCTTGGATTTTCGGTTGTCTTCCCAGGATTTGTTTGACGTTCTGTGACATACTCTGGCGCATTGCCTTCTAACACCAGACCCTCACGTTAATCACTCAAAAAATGCGTTCCAGCGACGGAGCTCAGGGCGCGGTATCAGGAATGGGATCAGGACGTTGTGGATTTATTACTTCGAGTGTTGGTCATGTGGTGGTGGGTTAGGACGGCTCGCATTCTTCCTGGACGGCAGATAGACAGTTGAGATCTCCACTGGAGGCATTAAACTCGGCGGACAATGTGTTGCGCGCGCCTGGAATACGCATTGACAACGATGGAATATGTACGTAAAGTATGGTATGTACTTGCTTGAGCCGCACGCAGCCCCGATAATAGGTACCGAAAAAAGAACATCAACCCTTTTAAGATCGCTATACCAACCCCTCTCACTTCTTCACCATGGCCTTCTCATCCCGCCCAAGATGACCACTAAACTAGATCTTGCCAAAGCCAGCCGTGTTGACGACATTCTTAGCCGTAGCGTAGCTGGTGGCGCTAGCAATGTTCTTGCCATTGAAATACGACAAGAACGTAGTATCAGAGCCCGAGAGGGTACCCGAAGAGCCGAAGCCGTTAGCCTGGCAGACACGGCCGAGGTATTGGGAGCAGACGGCGCCGTTGGAGCTGATGGCGAGGACCTTGCCGGCGCCGCCCGCCTCGAGCGGCGTCTTGGTGTTCTGGAAAACGCTGCCCTCGACCAGGATCTTGGCGCCAGTGTCGGCCTCGAAGTTGTGGCCGGTGCTGTCGTACCAGTAGTTGTTGACGGCGTGTAGCAGCGTGTTGCCGGCGACCTTGGGGGAGCGCCCCGACATGTGCGAGATGAGGTTGTTCTTGAAGGTGATCATCTGGAGGAGCCGAAGCGAGTTAGACATGAGCCCCAGGCGGATGAGGGTTAAGACAGAGTGCTTACGTCGTTGGAACCGGTGAAGTACATGCCCCAGTAGTGGTAGGTGTCGCAGGTGGCAGAGTAGGTGCTCTGACCGTCAAACTTGCAGTTGGAGATGGTGACGCGGCCGCAGGCGTTGTTGCCCAAAACAATGTGCTGGCGGCCGATCAGGGAGGTGGTGACATGGTCGATCCACACCATGTCGGTGTTGTCGAGGGTGATGGCGTCACCGCCCCAGACGTACTTTGGGTTGAGGTTGGTAATATGGATGTTCTGGACGATGACGTTCTTGGCGCCGTTGACGATGCGGATGCCCTTGCCCTTGATGATGCCCTTGCTGCCGACACCGATGAGGGACTTGTTGGACCCGACCGTGATGCCGAGAACGCCGGCCTTGTCGTACGTGACCTTCACTTTGGGAGCGTTGGGCTGGTAGTTGTCGCACCAGCTGTTCTTGTTCAGAGACAGCTGGCAGCCCGAGCCGGTGCCCCAGGGAGCGCAGCCCGTCTCGGTGGCAGTGCCTTCGGTTCCGGTGAAGTCAAAGGTGCGGTCGAGCATGATGACGCGAGGCTGCGAGTCGCCCAGGTACGAGACCAGCTCGGCCGTGGTCTTGGGGTACACAGGGGTGGCGCTGCCGCCCCCGGTGACTCCCTTGGCAAAACCCTCTGCGGCACCCGTGACGGCGGTTGCCGTCTGGGCCAGCGCTACCAGCGCCGATGACAAAAGAGCGAACGACCTCATGATGATGACGCCGTGAGGTGGCAGCGAAATGCTGAAACGAATGAATAAGGTAACGAGAGGTAAGTATAGAGGTAAAAGAAGGAAAGGCCGGCCGTGAACAACCCAACAAACCCTCTTCCTTGAGCCGGCGAGGGCGAGGCATCATGCCTTGCTCCTTATACCCTGCGTCGGATCGAAAGCCGCGGCTGTTGCTGTAAAGCTGTCTCCACCGTTTAAGCTTTCATTGCAACCAGGCTCCGCTTCGCACGGTTGAACGACGGTAGACTAGGCCCCTGGGATACATGCCGGGTTGTCCGACCCACATCCCGGAGCTGAGGATGATCGATGGGGGTTCCATCTCCGAACGGCAATCCATTGTGGTGGAACAGGCCATTGTTTGATTCGTGGACTCCGGTTAGTCTCCGTCGTTCCATCTACCCACGTGCGAGAGGTTCCACAACTGGTTTCAGGGGCTGCAGGCTAGCCCTCTATGGGGAAAAGGCCGTGATGTCGACGGAGCGAAGCTGCCAGTGTCCGAGCTCTGTTGGGATGGCGATACTCCTCGTCCCTTCTCCGGGATTGTGGTTCTTCTGGCAGACAAACCTTCATTGCGTTGTGCCTCAGGTCACCTCAGTTACAGTGAAACATAATTATCTTACATGCTCTGGGAACGGATCCTACTGGCAGATGGAGGCGCGTTACGAACTCACCAAAAGAGGCACTGAATTGCAAATACTGTGCTAATGTCCCTTTATCACAGTGATTGAGGTATGCGACTACCACCTATATGGTTTCCATCGCATGCTATCGGCGCGATTGGGGCGCTTCTTACGCAGCATGCCGCCTCGGCTTTCACACACCCCTGGTCCTAGGACGAAGACCCTGGTATGCATACGTCAACTGCTACATCCTCTCATCAAAGCTAGACAAGGGATAACCGATGCTGGCGGCAAGAAGTCGGATTTAATGTTTCGAATTGCTCAGCCAGATCATGAATGCTGAGCTATGCACGCACATAGCTTGTGTGCCCAAGAACAACTATGAGCTTCTGTGCCCGGGTATCTACAACTCGAGCATGAACTTGACCTACGTATTGTGGGATCGGTTATGGCTAGATGACCTGAGCATTAGCTGGTTGGCGTGTCGTATTGTACAAACACCCAGGTCTCTCATTGCTTGGAAGCCCGAGCGGCGAGCTGAGGAAAATGCGAAGTACATTCATCATAAATCCTGGTCTCATTCATCGGTTCGGGCGCTCCATCAATACTCTCATAGACTCATCAATCACGCACGAATTGCTCAAGCCCGCTCGAACGCCTCGCTCAAATGCGCACAACACTCCCTGTACAACTCCTCGGAAAACTCGGCCGGCTTGGTCGGGTCGGGTGCCTTGTCCCAAGCATGCGGCACGCCCGCGATCATCTTGTACCGCACGTCCCTGCCTATGGGCGGCTTCTCCAGCCGCGTGGCGAATTCCTCGCCCTCTCGCATCAGCATGTCCCACTCGCACGTGTAGAGTATTACCGTCTCCGGCAGGGCCTGGGCGAGCTGCTCGTCTGTGGCCTTGATGGGCGACAGGTACGGGTTGGCGAGTCCCAGGCTGGGTGGGTGCAAGTATGATGCATCAAAGAGGGACGTCAGCGTGTCCGGGAGTGTCTTGTCCGGCCGCACCGAGGTCGCGCGCTTGAGGGTGCGGGGTCGGGTGTAATCGACGACGGGATACCAGGAGGCTACAGCACGGATACGGTGGTCCGGGACGTGCGTGCTGGATTCCTTGAGGGCTTTGAGGTGGTCTGCCAGGCAGAGCGTGGATGTGATGGCGAGGTTGCCGCCGGCCGAGAACCCAGATACGGCGAGCTTCATGGGATCGATATGCAGCTTGGGTCCGGTGTGGATCAGGTACAGTATGGCATCGGCCGAGTCTTCGACTGCCACGGGGAATGGATTCTCTGGGCTCATGCGGTAGTCGGCGCTCACGAAGACGGCGTGGCACTTTTCTAGCACAAATCTGGCGAAGCGGGCGTCGTCGGTGCCGCTGCCGATGGTGAAACCGCCCCCGTGGAAATTGACGACGGCGGGGAATTTGCGTCCCGTTTTTGCTGCATGCTCGTAGCCTTTGGGCGTGTAGAATTGCAATGTGAACTCGCCCTTTGCTTTGGATATTGTCGAGGGAATTGACTTGGTGAAAGTGGGATTAGGGGGTCGTTTGTGAGCGAGGAAGTGAAGAGCCATGCCCGTGTACTGCAACGACCTCCACCAGGCGGCCGATAGGCGGAGCCGCCACCGGGACGGAGCGGGGCGGCCAACGGCATCCTCGGCAGTCTCAAGGTGCCTTTTGTCGATGTCCGATACCCTCGGTTGCTCCGAGGGCCCGAGATTGACGACGGGAATGCCGTCTACCGTGGGAATCTCATGCATGCTGTTGGATCTGCGGCAACAAGCAAGACATGACCATCTCATCATGAATGAGAAACACGCACCTCGAAAGCAGGGGAAGAGCGGTTGATTGGTTTGGGAAAATTGGAGTGCCCTCAGCGTGCACTCATTCAAGGCTTCAGACTGCCAAGAGAACTGACTGATGTCATATCTTAAGTGGAAACACCCCCGTTAAGTTAGAATCGCATTTGCGGGGTGTTCAAATTGTCGTGAAACGGGGAAATGCGTTTGACCAAGAATAGCAGCCGGAGGTTTTGCACCGGTTGTGACGTCATGGACATGACGTCGCATCTCCAAACCACGAGGGCAAGCCAACAGGAACCGGATTGATGACACATGCCGATGGAAAACGGGCAGTCACGGTCATTGCCGGCCGGTTATGGCAGGCGGCAGCGGAAATTCGCCAGCCTGCCCTGCCAATGCTGCGGGACGTGCCAGCTGCCCGGTTCTTTCCATGTCCTAAATTGGGTCAGCAGAGGCGGTTAGGCTCTAGGCGCGGCGCTGATCTCGGGAATTCTGGCAGGCTCGATGGGAAGATCCGCGAAGCTAAGGTTGGTTGTAAGTGCCGGGTTCTTTCCACATTCAGCAGGGTCCAAGTGCCAGTGTGGCCAAGGAAACAACTTCAGTTGCCCTTGGCATTTAATCCTCCCTCTTTCCTCCTCTTCTCGTTCCACAAGAGTCGGCTCACTTGCCTCAGGATCTCTCTCCAAGACGCCAGAATTTCTTGACTGACGTCAGATAATCAGAAGGTTCGACATTCTCCCAGACGTTGCAGATACTCAACCCTCCACACCCGCGAAAGCCGCTGCCAATTCGCGATCGGCGCACCCGATACCCCCGGCACCGACTGCCCAAACTCGACTCCCGCCGGTGATCATGGCGCCAGGGAGCTTCAAAAAGCCACTTCTGGCGCTCAACCGCATTATCGGACATACGTCGGCGAAGAACCACATTACCAAGGTCCACATCGGCAACATTGCCGCCCTCGACGATGACCGGCACGAGAAGCACCTGAAGAAGGCTCAAGAAGAGCGAGTTAAGCAGGATGAGCGCGAAAACGAAAGGCGATCCTTTCAGCAGCGCCGGAAGGAGGAGGAGGAGAGAGCACACCAGGACGACCCGCCCGAGATCGCTGCTCGGTACGGCACCAAGACAAGCGATGTGCTCGCCAAGACCGACTCGATCCAGAAGCTGGCTGCAGACCCCAACAATGCCGGCATGGCCGTCAGCTTCATTGCCCGCGTGCACCACGTGCGCAGCATGAGCTCCAAGCTGGCCTTCATCATATTTCGAGACCAAATCGAGCTGGTTCAGGGCGTGCTGGCGTACAGGGAGGGCGAGGTGTCCGAGAACTTTGTTCGCTGGGCTGAGCACATAATCACTGAAAGCTTCGTCCACGTCGAAGGGCGCCTACAAAGGCCGCCAGAGGAGATCAAGGGCTGCTCGATTCGCGAGCTCGAGGTCCAAATCGACAAGATGCATGTGGTGGTGCCGGTCAAGGAACATCTCCCCGTCGACCCCTTCACCATGGACCGCGTCGAAGAGGACCAGGAGACGCACCAGCAGGAGGCCATGGCATCCACAAGGGTTCGTGTTTCCAATCGCATCGCCTACCTGCGGACGCCGACGGCGCAGTCCATCTTCCGCATAAACTCGGCCATCTGTAGCGCCTTCCGCTCGGTGCTGGAGGGCCATAACTTTGTCGAGATCCACACCCCCAAGCTCATGCCCGGGGCAACCGAGTCAGGGGCCGAGGTTTTCAGGGTTAACTACTTTGGGCGCACGGCTTTCCTTGCACAGAGTCCCCAGCTCTCTAAGCAGATGAGCATCTCGGCCGACTTTGGCCGAGTCTTCGAGATCGGTCCCGTGTTCCGCGCCGAAGACAGCAACACGCATCGGCACTTGACAGAGTACACCGGCATGGATCTGGAGATGGCCATCAACAGCGATTATCACGAGGCTCTGCACATCATTGACGACCTGATGAAAAACATCTTCAAGACCGTCTACACGCGTTGCCGCAGAGAAATCGACATGGTCAAGACGCGCTTTCCCCACGAGGATCTGGTGTGGCTGGACCGAACACCCATTCTGACTTTCAAGGAGGCGGTAGACCTTCTTAACTCGTCAGGCTGGACCGATGACCATGGCCGTAAGGCCTCGGAGCACCAGGACCTCAGCACGCGCGCGGAGATTCGCATCGGCGAGCTTATGAAGGAAAAGTACAAGACCGATTACTACATCATCGACAAGTTCCCCGCTTCTGCGCGCCCCTTTTACACCTATCTGGATCCAGAAGATTCTAGGTTCACCAACTCGTTCGACATCTTCCTGCGCGGACAAGAGATCACAACTGGCGGACAGCGTATCCACCGGGCAGATCTGTTGAAGGAGCGGATGCTGAAGGCAGGTGTTGAGCCCAGCGGCGTCGAAGAATACATGTCCGGGTTCGAGTTCGGCGTCCTGCCGCACGCAGGATGCGGAATCGGTCTGGAGCGCATCGTGTTCCTGATGTTGAATCTGGGCGACATCCGCAATGCCTCGCTCTTCCCGCGCGACCCTAAGTCCCTGCAGGAGAACAAGGATGTTGTCATCCGGTTGCCCCATCCTGAAGCCGACACGATCCGGTATCACTACGACTACGAGCACGGCGTCCCCAACCTTGAGCTGCCGCCGGTGGAGAAGCTCATCGCCAATTATGGAGATGCTACAAACACGTCGTGGCTTGACGACCGCTATAAGGTGTGGCGGCACGAGTCAACCGGTGCTGCGATTGGCTACGCCGAGGAGAACGGTTATGCCCTTGTCATGGGTAACCCGCTATGTGACTCTCGCCAGTACCAGCCCGTGATCCGAGCCTTCCTCAAATACATGCGCTCACACAAGGACCTTCGTCCCCTCTGGTTGCTCGTCGGGCCCGAGGTTGAGGAGATCCTCGGCTCCAAACTCGGCTGGCGGACGCTCAGCTGCGTTGCCGAAGAGCGTGTGCCCATCGAATCAGCCAAGAAGGTGGGCAAGAAGGAGCGCCAGGCCGAAGACGCCGGCGTCACCATCCACGAACACCCCGTCGACCAGCCCCTGCCCCAAGAGTTCCGCGACCGCTGCGACAAGAGGATTCAGGATTGGAAGAACAACCGCAAGGGCAGCAAGCAGGTGCACATCACCGAGGTGCGCCCGTGGGTCGACATGGAGCACCGCCGATACCTGTGGGCCGAGACCAAGGAGGGCGAGATTGCGGCCCTGTGTGTGCTGCACCGCCTGTCGCCCGCCAACGGGTACCAGATCAAGTTTGCGCTCGACTTTCCCGGCTCGCCGAGCGGCACCATTGAGGCTCTCATTTCAACCGCCATCCAGGCGCTGGCCAAGGCCGGGGTGCAGAATGTCACGTTCGGTGCTGGCGCGTTGCCCGAGATGGTCACGGGCGGGAACCTGGACGGGATCAGGGCCCGGATTCTGTCCAAAACGTACAAGACTATTGCGCAGCAGCTCAAGCTGATCAACAAGAGCGAGTTTCGGGAGAAGTTTGGGACAAAGAATGATCTGGTGTATATCTGCTATCCGTTTATGGGGCTTGGGGTCAGCGGCGCGAGGACGTTGATCAAGTTCTTTGAGGATGAGATGTGATTGGATTGGACGGGTTTGGTAATGCGAGGTTCTGCTGGATAGGTTCTGTCTTGGGTCAGCTTTGGGTTTTCTTATGTTCATGTTCAGACCAGTGCTTCTAGTGTTTTACATGAGGATACCCGCTCCTGTGTGGTTTTCTTTCAGTTCAGTTCAGAGTTAATACCGGAAAGCGTCTACCTTCCTGGAGGTCTGAGGTGGTGTGCGACCAGAGCTTCTCACAGACATCCATGATGGCAGTCGCGGGTTGCCTGTCTTGTTCCCTCAAGCGCTTCTGTAACAAGACTGGAAGTCACATTCGACAGACTCCAAGACCGAGAATACACATTTGAATGTCTATCCAAGGGTAGTTAAGGCGTATAGCGGTTCAAGCAGTGGACTGATCGGTCTCATCGGCGATGATGGGGCATTAGGGACCTCTTGACTTCGCCTGGTTCAGGATCAAACAGCCCACTCGACTCATGCCCGAACGGTCAGCACCTGCCTGAGCAGTTCTTTGAGCTCTTCATATGCTTCCCCGCACGTAGTGGCCAGTCAGGACAGGCATCTTCGGGTCCGGCTAATGACGGGCACGGCGGAACAACCTTCGGCCTATCTGTTTAATAACTCCTGCATCAACCAGTTCAGACTCATACTACCTTGCGAACTTGTATAGTTCATTGATCCCGGCTCTGCTATTAGCGATGTTGACGGCAAGCCTAAATCACAAGCAGTCTTAGGCTATTCGGGAGTGTGCTGGATGGCGAGCCCCTTCGGCAATTGTTGCGAGGCCCATATCGATGGCCCGTTTAAGACGAACGAACCACTCCAATTGATAAAGATTCCAAGACACTAGCATACGTGTTCTTCGTGCATCAAGATGGCTCGCCTCATCTCATTGCTTGTCGCAGTCCTGGCGCTTACCCCCTGCATATGTCTAGCGCATTCTCGAGCGCTCCAGGCATCAAGAGTTTTGCTTGACGGCCGCGAGGTAGAGAAAGAGTACGACTACATCGTTGTCGGAGGTGGCACGGCCGGGCTGACCGTGGCTGACCGGCTGACCGAGAATGGAAAAGCCACGGTGCTCGTAGTCGAATACGGTCAACTTAGTTTGTGGTCCCCGGCCTTCCAATTCAGTTCACAATTTCTAATTGCTTCGGAGGCAACTCCCCCTCAATCACAACCGTCCAGGGAGGGTTTTCGGGCATGTCGGATACCCAGTTCCTGTACGACATTCAGTCGGTCCCACAGAGCAACCTTCTGAACAGGACCATCGCGGTTCTGGCGGGCAAGGTCGTCGGCGGCAGTTCTGCCGTGAACGCCATGATGACAGTCAGGGCGGCGGCGGCCGACTATGATGGTTGGGGAAGCTTCTTCGGTGAAGGATCTCACTGGAGCTGGAATCAGCTGCTCCCATACTTCAAGCGGGCGCTCAACTTCGCGCCTCCCGACGAGGCCGTGACCAAGTTGGCAAATATCACGTACGACACTAACTTCTGGGGAGATACTTCGAGTGTGTATGCCGGGTGGCCGTCTTTCCAGTACCCAGGCACGACTGCGCAGATGGAAGCCTTCAGGGGCATGCCCGGGGCCCCTTTTGTCAAGGATAGCGGATCTGGCGAGCCGGGCGTCTATTGGTATCCAACCTTTATGGATCCTAAGCTCGGTGGAGCGGTCTTATGCCAGGACTGGACACCACGATAGGGCCATCAGCAGGTGGAACTACCACTTGGTGACTGGTTCAAAGGTTACCAGGATCGCCCTGAACGGTACCACAGCGACGGGGGTTGCCTTTGTACCAGTGACGGCAGGACCCCGGGCAGCGAACCACACCGCTCTGCAAACCGTTGTGACAGCGAGAAGGAGGTAATCCTGGCGGCCGGCGGCATCCACAGTCCGCAAGTGCTCCAGCTTAGCGGCATTGGGCCGCGCAAGCTTCTCAGCTCGGCCAACATCACCACTATTGTCGACCTCCCTGGCGTGGGACAGAACTTCCAGGATCATCCCATGATTCAAGCGAGTTACACGTGTAAGTCCGTGCCATCACTTCTCTCTCTCACTCTGTCTCTGTCTCTGTCTCTCTCGAGCCAAGGCAACTCAAACCCACCAACAAAATTTCAGACAGGAGGTTCAATTTCCGACCGTCCCCCAACGATCTCTTCCTCAACGCCTCGTTCGCCGCCTGGAGCGAAGAAGTCTGGGCCTCCAACCGCACCGGGCCCAACTCGATCGCAACCGGCAACGCAGCCGCCTGGCTCCCGTTCCCGGTCGTCTCGCCTCGCGCAGCCGACCTCTCCTCGGCCTTGGCCAGCCAAAATAACACCCTCTACCTGCCCCCGGGCACCGATCAGACCGTGGCGGCCGGCTACCGCGCCCAGATGCTCCTGCACGCGGCCGCGCTCAACAGCAACCACACAGCCTTCTATAACCTCGTCCTCACGGGCGGCCCGACCAACGGCATCCTCGTCGACCTGCACCCGCTGAGCCGCAGGACCGTCGCCATCGACACTGCCGACCCCTATAACAGAGAGCCGCGCGTCGACTACCGCGCCCTGTCGAACCCGCTCGACGCGGCCATCATGGCCGACCTGGTGCGGTTCACGAGGCGCTATCACTTGGAAAATCCGCTGACGACGAGCTGGGCGGCAATGGAAATGGCTCCAGGGCTCGAGACGCAGACGGACGAGCAGTTTGCGGCGTATCTTGCTGAGACGCTGAGCCCGAGCGAGTTCCACCCGGCCGGCACGTGCGCCATGATGCCGAGGGAGTTGGGCGGCGTGGTGGATCAGCAATTGAGGGTGTACGGCGTCGAGAGGCTGCGGGTGGTGGATGCGAGCGTGTTTCCTACGCTGCCGGGCGGGAATACCTGCCAGCCTGTGTACGCTGTGGCGGAAAAGGTGAGGGCTTTGACTGAACTTCGGATTGTGGAGATCACTTCCCTAACTTGGGTGATGATGACTGACTGAGCGATTGTGCAGGCTGCGGATTTGATTCGATATGGTGCGTCTAAAGGAGTGGAACAGCCATGTTGAGAAATGCAAGTTGATGTTTCGGGAATGTGTTACGTTGTTTAGTCAGCGAAGGGCGTTGTATTAGGTTTCTTTGTTGCCGAGGTTGTATGCAAAGGCGGGAACCACCAGAAATGTTAGGTGAAGGGGAATCAGGGGATGATGGCTGACAGTTGGACCAAGAATACCCTGCCTGTATCTAAGGTGATCAAGTTCACGACGGGACGGTCAGTATCTATCGTTGCCATTGTATCTCCGGTATAGCGAAGCATTGTGGGACAATACATTGTCCACATTTTACTGGAGTTGAGACCGATGGATATAAAGTAAGACGAAATCGCCTTGTAAGATCCAAATTTTCAGCAGCATCTGCATCTAGCACATCGAAGACACGTTCACGCAAGACTTACAGCCACTGACTGCAACTCACGACTACAGCCCGACATATCTACCAAAATGTCCAGCTCCCAGAGGTAATACACCAGCTTCACCCCCTCCTACGCCCAGCGCACTGTAACCGTTCTCTTCGAAGAGGTCGACCCCGACAACGTGGTCGTTAACGCTCAAGCCCACCACCTCATCATCAGCCGGGACGAGTCGACGGCGAATACCATAGTATAGAGCGAGGGGGCGAGAATCACAGAGAAGTTGCTCCTTGTCGAGTCGCGCATTGTCAATATCTACTTCATCCCCAGGGTGTTCAGGAGATTCCGGTCATATATGCCGTCGCAGCGGACCAGGTGGCGGTGTTTATTCCCTCTTTGCGGCCGATATCGACCCGCACAATAGGGTGGTGGTACAGTTTGATCGTAGTATATTTGAGGATGTTGTCTTCTGCGGGCGGAGGAAGATTGAGGTTGATGAGGCGAGGAGTGTGTCTGTGTGTCATGCCGCGCCCCGGACGTTGTTTGGCAGCAAGAGTATGAGATCTGGCGTAGATCAGATCTTGCCTCGGCGTGTGAGGCAGCTCGCCGCGGGTAGTGACTCGGCCCAGCTGAGATCAGCATCCCGTACGAGGAGCTGGCTTCATTGAGCCTTGAGGACCAGACCCTTTCCTTCGAGCAGCAACAGCAGCAACTCGTCGACCAGAAACTGCATTAGGAATTCAGGGAGCGGCTCTCTCGCATGAGCTCCGGGGAGCGGTTTCACTGAGCCTCGAGGACCAGATCCCTTTACTATGTGAGGGAGCCCAAGGGAGCTCTGATATGACCTGCCCCGAGTCAGTAGTATCAGGCATCCATGGAATCCCTGTAAGCAGTACCTGATTTAGTCTGTTTTGCAAAACACAGATTGATACTGTAGTAACATACAGATTGATAACTCTGACTTTCCCAATATAATTTCGACGACCAGTTCGTTTTCTGAATGCAGGATTACTGCAATTACGACCGCATCAGTGGCTGTTCATGACTACCTACAGAGTACAGAGGATACCTCACCTTTCCATATGAGACGTTATGTTCTGTCTTGGAGTCGGTATTGTTCGGCTGGTTTCCAATGCGCATACAGCCTGTACCGGAAGTCAAGGCCATAACCTATCTTCTTGAACAATGGTTAGATGGATTGCAGAGTATGAGTTGAGTTAGGGGTTCTCGGTGATCAGCGGGTTAGGGTTGCCTCTGCCACCTTCCAGCGCATCTTGCTTCGGTGTTGGTTGGATGCTTGGCGGCTTGGCTTGGACATATGACATCATTCCTTGACGCAAGCCCAGGATGCCAATGCTGTTGCATGGACTGCAAGGACAGTACTTCACGTCATACCGGGAGTTTGCACAGGAACTTTCTTAGCAG
This sequence comes from Parathielavia appendiculata, assembly GCF_033297405.1. Lineage (NCBI taxonomy): Eukaryota > Fungi > Ascomycota > Sordariomycetes > Sordariales > Chaetomiaceae > Parathielavia > Parathielavia appendiculata. The sequence goes on along the minus strand of NW_026944245.1, from coordinate 170,299 downwards.
CTCTTTCTTTTGCCGATCGGCGTGGCACACATCATGGGAATGCAAGCCTGCTGATTCTGTAAAGGACATTCCTCGGATTTAACTAGCAGCCATTGCTCTCTTCCTAGGATAATCTCGATTGTCGCAGGGTCTACTCCTGCTTGTTCCGCATCTACGCATCATGAACTTGACCAAGATTCTTCCCATAATGGCAAAAGAGAAGAGCCCATCGCCCGCCTCGAGTCCCGACAGGCCCCCCTCCGCCGGCGTCTCGACAGCCCAGACCACCGCCTCGGTCGAAACAGGCTCGGTCGACTTCTCTGATTTGCCCGGCCTCCCCCGTCTACGCTACCGCATCCTCGACTACAAGCTCAAGTTGTTCATCGTCGTGGCGCTGCTAGTGCTCGAGTCTAGCCTGCTGCCCATCTCGCTCTACTACGGCCTCGTGCTAGCAACCACACTACGGCAAGGCATCGTCTTCGCCATCATCACGTCCTTCTTTGGCATCGTTACGGGCATCGAGTTCGGCCTGCGCAGTTGGAAGCTCATCTTCAAGGGCGACACGTACCGCCCCGTCGGCGGCACTAAGTTTTCGGCCGACTTCACCCACTGGTCCCTGTCGTTTGGCTACACCGTCATGACGATCATTCTGATCATCTTCTCGGTGCCCCACGACCCGCTCGTGCGGCCGCTCGCTATTCCCGTCTCGGTGTTTTTTATTCAGGCCGGCCTGCAGCTAACCTGGGCCGGGTGCATGAATGCGGCGAAGCGGCCTGCGCCGTTCAAGATCAGCTCGGTCCCCAAGGGAGGGCGGGTGCCGCCGTTGGTGCTCACCCTGGTCGAGGATATCGTTGCTGTGGACGGGGGTGCCGGCAGGGAGTACCGCAACACTGTGATGGCTCGGTACGAGGCGAGTCCGCGCTTCAGAAAGATGATTGCGCAGCAGAATTGGTTCTGGGCGATTGGTGCGTTGATTGATGGCATTGGGACGATGGTGGTGGTCTGGACTGTTCCCGAAAGGGTGGCATACGGTGTTGGTACGTGTGTTTCGTTCATTGTCAGCGCCGCTGCGGTGGCCGATTTTGGGGCCAACAAACTGACAGTTTCGGAATTTCTAGGTTGGGGAAGTCCCCTTGTATTCACGATCATCTGGACCACCATTTCTGTCTCATGGGTACGGCGGTCCCTGCGGCGGGAAAAGGAGCTGTGGAGGGCGGAGCATTCGACCGAGAAACAGAGGGACTCGGACACGCAACAGACGAGGTAAAACAAGGATAACGTTGGTTGGCATGCCCCTCGACAAAGAAGCGTTCGGACGAAAGCACCCCTCCACCTTGTGGTCATCTCCAAGACGGTATATCTGGCCATCTGGCCCTGCCGCCATCATTGGTTGTGGAGATTGGTGTTCGGGTCCAAGCTGTCGGTTCCGCATCTCCAAGTCGTTATTCCACAACCACGACGGCATCACATTTTTGCATTACTTCCCCTTGAGATGACCCTGCACATCGCAGGGGTTTCTCGACCGCTGCGGTCTATCGCGTCTCATCCGTGCCGCCGGCTTTCTCTACGCCCACCCGAATGATATTTTGTACAAACAGAAGGTCAACCAGGAAAGGTTGGTTGGCCTCGTTTACAGCATCAGACGCGGCGCCATCACGGCAGTCTCCAAGTTTATTGTAGCAGACGTCAACGCTATGGTCGACATGACCCGGACAACAAGGACTTTCAAGGATCCGAACCGCTTTTGGTCATTGCGGTGGCGAGGGGCCAAAAAGGAGTTGTCAAGTTGTTCAAAGGACAGTTGCAGGGCCATTGCCTTTTCAGGCTCCTGCGCCGATTGACTAGTAGGGAGATAAGCCCCACCAGCCAGCGGGTTCAGCGAGGGATAGGCAGGTATGGGCAACGCTCAGCGGGGCGTTTCGCCGCCAGCTGGCTCACACAACACAGGGCCTGAACTGCATGTTGTAAGAACGCAGGAGCGTCCTAGTGGGTGGATTAACTAACGGTAGGTGCAATGAGCAGTGGAACGGGTTTACGTGGGCTGGGGTTTACGTGGGCTGGGGACTTAAGCCTAGAGGGCAGTTTCTAAGGTTAGAGTGGTGTCCATAGGGAGATCAGCATCGCCACGCGATTAAATCGGCATTGGCCCTACAGTTGATTATTTTGCATCCTCCGGCAGGAGTCAGTTTATCTCTATAGCAGCTGCAATGTTGAGGTCATAGATGCATATTATCCTTACCACAGACCTTTGCTAACACAGTGAGCATGCGCCAGATAGGGGTGTAACCCTAACCCTAGGTAGCTAGAGTGACAGCTATGTTATAGGGCAAAGGCTGGACATAGAGCTACTTAATACTCCGTACGCTTGACTGGAATTGCAAGGTATTTTTCAGAGCCAAGCTTCCGGTTCAGCAAGAGATGCCTTGCACGGAGCCTAGGCGCCAAAACCGGCTCATTATAGAGTAAGCTAGGAGCCAATTTTACAAGCAGACGACGTCGATTGGTACAGTAGTTCATACTCTAAGAGTTGCATCGAGAGCCTAGTCATCTAGTAAGGGCACGTTTACAGAATAATATTTGAACATGAAACGAGGAAACCTAGGTACTGAACCTGAACAAAAAAGAGGAAATGTTAAAGGAAAAGGATCGAGAGAGGAAAGAGGAAAGATGAAAAAAGGGGAGGGGTAAAAGAAAGAGGAAAGGCAAAGAGAGGGAGGTTAACACAGACATCGACGTGTGCATGCCTCTATGTCTATTTGCTAAGCTACCTTTGGCTCAATTTCATGTGAAATGAGCAATACCCCCTACAGCTTCGATATGATATTCCGCATCTGCTGCCCAGCCAGGAACCGCCGCATGTTGTCCACGATCAGGGCCTCAGAGCCCTGCGGTCTCCCTCCGGCCGCATGGGGCGAAAGGATCAAATTCTTGGCCCTGTACAGTTTGTGCCCCTCGGGCAGTGGCTCTTGCTCAAACACATCCAGCGCGGCGCCCCCAATCTCCTCCTTCTCCAGCGCCTCAAACAGCGCGTCCTCATCCACCGACGACCCCCTCCCAACATTGACCACCCACGCATGCTTCGGAAGCAGCCTCAACCGCTCCTTATTCAGCGCATGCCGCGTTGAGGCATCCCCAGGCAAGATCATAACCAGCGCATCCGTCTCGGGCAACAGCTCCGCCAGCTTATCCTCGGCAAACACCTCCACCCCGCCCCTCACCCCAGCACGGCGCGCCACGCCACGCACCGTCGCGCCGAGCCCAACAAGATGCGGCGTCAGACACTTGGCAATATTTCCGTAACCCCAAATAAGTACCCGCGCATCCCGCAGCGTGCGGAACGTGCCCGGCTCGCGGTCAGGCTGCGGCCCGCCCAGGTGGCCCGGCCACTTCCCCTCGTTCTGGAAATCGCGCATCTCATAGAAGCGGCGCGCCGCGTTGAGCAGGAGGCCCAGGGCGTGCTCGGCGACGGTGCGGTCGTGCAGGCCCGAGCCCGTCGTCACGGCAACCCGGGAGGTGTCGAAGCCTGCCGCGAGGACGTCGTTGGGGCCAGCCGCAAGAGATTGGATCCATTTCAGCTGGGGCAGGTTCTGCGCGGCGAAGGAGAGGTTCGCGGGGGAGTTGCACCAGGTGACGAGGATTTGAGCGTCGAGGAGGTCGGTGGGGATCATGGGCGCTTTGGCGTCGTACGGGTGCAGGGTTAATGTCGGGAAGCCCGCGAGGAGGGCTGGGTCGAGCTTGAGCGTGGTGGGATAGAGGAGCTTCATGGCGGCGGTGATTTGGGGGTTGTTACGGTGAAAGAGGACGTTGGCGGCGGTGAGGTTCTGAGGACGGGAGGTACTGATAAAGTGCCCCTGGCAGTCGAGACCCGAGACGCGGGGCAATGCAGGCCGAGTATGTGGAGTTCGGTCCGCGGGGAAGCTCCGCTGTCGGCACTGGTCTCGGCTGCGATAGGCTTCAAGCTGGTGGAGCTGGTGGAGCAGCGACTATTGGTGGAACAATGTTTACTGTCTGTAACGTGAACTCATATATGTTTCAACAGTGGGATGCCAGCGGTTATTATGGTTTGATACTGTGAGGTACTTGTACCTAGTGTCCCGCTGCAGCATTTGTCGCGAACACTGAACCCAACCTCCAAGCCCTGCAACCTCTATAAGTACAGTACATACCTACCTGGTATTGCTTTCCTCGTACCAGCTTGTCCCCGGACACCGAGAGAATGAGAAACACCAAGTCCTCGAGAACTACCGAGGCATGTCAGCCAAGAGTCATCTGGCCAGACGGAGAGAGTTACGGGCGGTCTATTCATCTCCAACGGTCCCGGTGACCCGCCGGGCAAGGACCAAAGCCTGGTACATGGCGAATAGCTAGGGTCTGTCAGGAAGAGTGAAGATTACTACCTTAATAAGTAGGGTCCGCGGCTCTTAAAGATAGAAGGAGAGGATGTTGGGCAGCCAACAGTTACTTGCTCAAGTAAGCTTAGATCAACCAAATGGTATTGAACAGATTGAGGTATGAAATGAAGCTTGAATTGGAGTCACGATTCCAGAGTGACCACACAAATGAAGGATCAAGATAGTGGGTTAGGGTGTCTCAGAATGTCCCTTTCTTCTTGGAACAGAATTGTCCTCTCTAATCCTCCCAGGGGAATTACCCCCCTTATATAGAGACAGTGTGCTATGATATGGCGTTTATGTCAGGAACTGCGTCATTGTGATGGATCTGTGTTGACTGAGAGTCTCGCATTGAACATCAGTGCTCAGTCCGTGAATCTTGGTGCCAAGGAACCCACTCAGTTCAACAGAGGACACCCGAAGCCCCCGGGCTTCTTGCTATAATTCTGTAATCAAACCATGGTATCCCTACCTACTGGAGATGGTTCTTCCCACGTCCGGGCGATGGGACGCAGTGATGATGATTCCATTCTATCGCTTCCGGCGACGAGACTCAACGCGCACAAAGCAAAAGAGCACCTGACCTGAGGATCCAGTGACACGAGCTTGGCATTGACAATCCATTTCCGGGAGCATGGTTTCGAGGACCTGATCGCATCCCAGAGCAGCGAGCTAGCTCCAGTAATACACTGCCGGGTTATGTGCGGGTTGGATGCCATACGTGATTGTACCTGCACATGTGATGTTGGGGGCCAGATCATTACATGAAAGGTTGCGTGCTTGCTTGTCTAAGTCTGATGATCTGGACTAGCGGCTTAGCAAACTGTTGGAAGCTCCGATGTTACCTTAACCTCGAAAAAATTACCCTCAAACAGTTCTCAACATCATTGAAGAGCAACACTCCTCGTGTTTCTTACGACATACTTACCGTAGGTTACTTCCCTACTTCCCGTCATCAATTTTATGTTATAGAACCCTATCTAAAGCTTCAGGTTCCCAGGTTCATGACTCGCATACCTCACCTCGCCACAAAAATTCTCTGTTGGGCATTGGCCTCAGACTTTCAATGGGTCCCAGCAAAGCAAGTCTCCAGACGTAGAGACGAAACTGAGCTGGGATTCAATGGAGATCTGCAGCTGCGTTGCCAGCCCGGCCAGGGCGAGCAGCTTCACTCCTTCGTTGACGCCATGGCGAGGACCATCCGCGAGCATTCCACAAGCTACCGCAAGCGATACCCCGAGCGGTACGAACCAGCGTGTTCCGACGAGATCATCCTCGATGATGCCACTGTCCGCGAAATCACTCCGATGGTGTCCCGCTGGTACTCCGGAATGTCGTTCTGGAAGGGAAAACGGGATTACGGGCAACCTGGGCAAGTCACCGTTCCTCCCGGCGGCGTCTACCCAAACAACGCACATGGAAGCTTGGGCCAATGCCGATGCTCCATCCCGCATGAAGAGCGAGACACATGCGTTTTACCGGGAGTATGTCCATAACGATTGCTTCGATGTTGACGAGTTGAATGGATGGTCATTTTACAACCTCGAACTTGTCAAGACGTTGCTTCTCTATGGCGAGATGGACATCATCCTACGCGTGTGTGCGTCTCCCGAGGTGGATCTGCGGACATGGCACTCGATGGGTTCGTGGACTTGCGTCGTAAGAACCGCACCTTTCTTTTCCTGTACCTTGCCGTGTAGGCTTGCGATGTGGAAATAAGGTACTAACTGCCTGCCGAAGCAAGATAACGCTGGCTGGGATCTCATCTACCGGATGGCATTGCTGCCGTACATCGCCCTCAATCTGATCCACTTCTTCCCTGACACCTGGGACTTAAGATCAGGCAGGACCGGCCAGAAAGACTACCGCCAGATGAGGGCCTATCTTGTCATGCTTAAGGCGTTGACCCAGCTGAGAGACGGATGGATAATTTCGGAAATCGCTGCATACCCGCACTGGCAGTTCTTCGGCATTAACCAGAAGGATGGTTATGTCGTCAAGCTTCATGATCAACCTGAAGACCAAAGGGACCGAGGTCAGTATCCCTCCAGGTTGGAGCAAATCCTGCATGACAGAGGGCGTGCCGGCGGAGCTGGTCTCGGAAATCATGGATACGGCCGAGTATGGCCCGACAACAGCAAGGCTTGAGCTACAGCACCACCCCTTCCATCGATTCAACGAGAAAGAGCTAGCAAAGTACGTGAAGTACTGCTGGCAGCTGCTCATACGATGCGACATGATGGCGACGGCCCTCGGCCTGCTGATTCCCTGGCACGAGTTGATATCGGATGCCATGGCTTATACGCTGATAGGTGGCGGCCCGGATGGGAAAGAGTGGTTTGCAACAGATCACGGGAAAACGTTGGAAGATGAGAAGGCCTGGACCTATACGTTTTTATACTGACCTGGGGCAGCGGACAGGTGGCGCCCTGTCCCTCCGAAGGGCATCCCAGGGAGCCCTTCTATTCCCGCGACGCATCGTCGCATCATGTCCTCTTGACTCACCCGTGCGCTATACCCGTTCAACCCAATAGGGATCGCGGATGTGGCGTGAGTGTGTGCAACGTTACGAGAAGACGAGACTGCCAGGGGGTTCAAGGGTGGGAGCAGATAGTTAAAGTGCAGAATAACCTAGCTGCGGTAAGTGGCTGGAGAAGGCATACACTACAGGTTTACGGTTTCAGTTTTTATTTTAAGCTGCTTCTAGACCCCTATCTGGGTCTCTCCTAATCCAGGTGTGGCGGATGAAGGCCGTTACCCTGCATGTGGCTGAAGGTTGGGCGTGTTGGCGCCCGGCCAACTGCAGAACCGTGCAGTGGAGGTTGCACACCACCAAGCATTGTGTGAACACCTCGAAATGGGAGACGGGAGCGTGTATGAAACTCGAGGACGCCTCGCTAGGAAAGAAACCTTAAGCAGCACTAGGTGGAAGCAATGAGATATAATGTAACCTTGTCGCTGTAGTCCCGATTTCTCGGTCACAGCGCTTGTTTAGCATCCCACTTATTTGCCTACCAACACTATCACAGATTTCCATTTGTATGAGGCTACTGGGTGGTCTTCTTTCTCTGCGCCGGTAACGAGTGTAAGGAGTCCCGAATAGTGCCTCTGTGGGAATGGTCGACCGGGGCTTTCTGCGGCCATTCAGGAAGTAGGTGTACGGGTGGCCGTCAAAACGCGCCACGTCCGTGTGGAGGTATATGCGACGCCGGAGGTGTTGATGGAGGCCGATAAGACTGTGTGCTCGCCCCGGGGGCTGCCCTTTGGCGGAGTGAATGTCTCGCGTCATGTCCAGACAAGCTGCCACAGCCAGTGCCGGCTCTGCCTGACGACTGGGCAGGGCAAGCTAACGTGACCTGAACAACTGGACGCGCCTAGGTACCCCTCAATGGCGCCGAGTGAGACACGGGGTGAGCAGCACCTACACCGGCGCGAACGTGCGACGAGAATCCGGCCATGGCAGCAAGTCTCAGAGTGGATGTTGGAAGCCTGAGACTTACTCCCTCTTGGTTGCTCTGTCGGTCGACCGGGTAAGGTCTCGACTGTCTTTGTCTCTATGCATTACAGGCCAGGGGCAGACTGAGATTTGCCCCTAAAGTCAGCTGTTCATGGAGTTGGGCGTTGTGTTCTGTTCGCGCTTGAAACATGGCGGTGCCAACCCGTGGAACTGGGGCTCCGCTTGGTGCAGGCCTACTGTTGAACTGAGTGGGTTCCTTGGCACCAAGATTCACGGACTGAGCACTGATGTTCAATGTGAGACTCTCAGTCAGCACAGATCCATCACAATGACACAGTCCCTGACATAGCGTCATACCATGGCACAATGTCTCTATATAAGGGGGTAATTCCCTTGGGAGGATTAGAGAGGACAATTTTCTGTTCCAACAAGAAAGGGACATTCTGAGGCACCCTAACCCACTATCTTGATCCTTCATTTTGTGTGGTCACTCTGGAATCGTGACTCCAATTCAAGCTTCGTTTCATACCTCAATCTGTTCAATACCATTTGGTTGATCTAAGCTTACTTGAGCATGTAACTGTTGGCTGCCCAACACCTACCAGATGTGGATTCGGCAAACGACCAATCAGCTGCGCCTATCTGCGACCCCGGTTGCCAGCCACGCCAGGCCCGCCCTACCACAGCGTCAACAGAGGTCCAGCTGTTCGCGACTTGGATAGGCGAAGCACCGTAACGCACCCAACCCAACTTAGTCGAAGCTAGCGGCTCTGCTTTTCATCATGAGACTGGGGGAATATCCGGTGCCCCCCCCTGCTGTTCTTCTGCTATACCTGATTTCATCTAGTTTTCGGATTACCTGGCACCTACCGCGTCTAGCTGGTATGAACCATTTGGGCGGAGGCAGGCGACGACTTGCACCAATCTATTAATTATTATTCCTACACCGCTGTGCCCTAGGGTGTGCCGGACTTTCAACAACTTACTATACAGGAAAACCGCGCCCTCGTGAGCCGGGTGAAAAACCCATAACGTTATCAATCTATTAATTATGCCCAAACCTCTTCCGCGAGTCCCCGGTCCAAAACTGGGACCACACAGCCACACCTTATGCCTACATTGAGTTCATCTAAAAACTCGTCAACTCTGAGAAAGACTTGGACAGCCACGTCTGGAGGGTCAGGATTAACGGGGCGACTCGGCCTTAGTTAAGTAGCGAGATAGGTCTTTAGGCATTAGCTTCCATTTGTTGCTCGATCGGCTTTCCGGGCTTATATAGGACAACTACTAATGCTGCTAGAATTTCTAAGGAAGCAGGACCCAACCAAACTCAAGCTGAGAACCTCTGCGGCCCCCCTAACAGAAACCTCCAAGACTCCGTATGATGGGCGATCCTTGTCGTTGTCGCATTGATAGCGAGGCAGACGCGGCCCTCGGGAACGCCGACGGCGCGAGGTTAGCGTAGACGTGTGCGGCAACTCGGTGATGGGTCCTCTGCCTCGCAATTGGTGATTCCGGCCGCATGGACGTCGAAGAGGAAAGAGCTCGGTTCATGCTGATGTCACAGCGGCCGAGCCGGCTGAGTGCCCGATGTTAGGCTTGCAACGAGGCCCTTCACACCCCAGCACGTTGCTTAGGATCTGTCGCGATTGCCGGAACGCATAGGGAGTGGGAGGCTGAGTTCCGCTGGGTTCAGATCGTCTCCTGCTTGTTTGCCGAGTTCGAGTTTCCGCGCAGGCGTCTATATTTCGCTTGTTCTCCGAGTTCTCAGGGGCGCAAAGATGGCCTCAGTTCGCCCCATACTTCTTTCTAACGTCGTTTTCCGTCAGACCCGAAAACTGTGGTGTTGATCCTCCTGAACTGATATCGAAAAAAGGGCGTTAAGGATGGCAAGTCTGGCCAGCGATGCTGAAGATGGGTGGTCGCCTTGACCAGATGGGTGTCTCGTTGTGAGGCCTTTCCTTGGTGCCTCATCGTGAAGGATTTCTCAATGCCTTGCAAAGTGGAGGGCTTTTCTTGGTGACGATGCCTCAAATAGAGAGCTTTTCTTGATGGGCAACAACAACGGCCTCAACGACGGCAAGACAAAGAGGGAATCGTAGAACCATGAGGTATGAATCAGGTGCGGGCGACTTAAGATCAAAACCGGTCCACCGCGGTCTGCCGCAGAAGCATGTTTCCTTAGATAACAATACACAGCGGGAACCGATCGCCTAGCTCCTTCTGGGCCTGTTCTTCCAAGCACTCGAAATTGGTTCGGCCAACAAGAAGTGGTTGATCTTGCTCGGTGGAGGTCGCACCCTTCCAAGTAAATCGCTCAGGGCCACCCTCTTCATTAAGAAGACGAGCAACATATCCTCCGTCTGTCGGCAGATCTTTTGCCCGGGTGTATGAACCTCCACAGGCCAATATAAGGTTCTCAATGCCTGGATGCCTTGTGATCAGGGGAGCTTGTGTTTCCGTCACACCATCACTGCACTGGTTAGCAGTGTCGCCTATTCATTGATGGTTTCCGTCTTACCAATAAAAGCGTATCGCTCTAACCCTCGCTCCTTGGAGTCGTGGAAGCATCTGGCGTGCCCATCCAGCTGCGTTCTCAAGTACACGGTGAGCCAGGGCGCTGGTGGAGACGTCACGAATCTGTGAAACCGTGAACGGCTCAACCCAGGTAAGCTTAGCAGTGCGACCCTCCCGTATCGGAGGGACGAACTCCGCTGGTTACAGTTAGCTAAGATGATATTGCTAGAGCGGGTTGCACACCTCGGCCAACATGGGAAAATACTGGCTTGTCCTTGAAAAACTCGACCTGCTCATCATTTAGCTCTAGCTCGAAGGCAAAGAGCCCAGTCGGTACAGGAACTCGATGCTGAGGAGGAAGTTCAATCTCGGATTTCTGTAACACCTCCATGGTCCAGGACCCAACAGCAAGGACAATGTCGCAGCCACTCGTGTCTATCCTGTCCCCATTGGCGAAAATAGCAGCAGTCACTCGATTCCCATCATGCTGGAGCGACATTACTTCCGTCTCGTATACCCTCCCTTGTGTCTGGTGGCATATGTCCCTGGCCTTCTGTTCGTGCTTCACCATACAGGGCATCCAGTCAACGACTGCATCGTCCGAATTGTGAACATAGATAAAATCATCTGGCGCGTGAGAGGGACCGAAGAACGTCTCAAAAAAGGCTTTGTTGCCACGTGGCCGTGGCCTCAGTCCGAGGTCCTCGCGATTCTTGTCGATGCTTTGTAGCGTTTTATCGTGTTCGGCGTACGCAACGATACGGCCGCGCTCGATGCAGTGCGAAGCAAAAGAGCCCTTCTTCCATGCCTTTTGCGCCCTTTGGGCCTCCATCATCCTCTCGAGGTTTGCGTAATCGGCCCGCACGATTTTGGACTGATCATTGGAAGGTGCCATTCGAGATTGGTGGGAAACGAGGGAGATTTGCGTCCCAGGACATTCCTCAAATATACGAAGGCAAGCCGAGACACCTGCTACACCGGAACCAATAACTATGACTCGGCGCGCCATGTTGATGAGCGAGTAAAGATGTGTTGGAGAGTTGAGAACGGCGTTGTCGATTGAAGCATGCCTTGGGGTTTTAGGGAGCAAAGCCGCGAGACGAAGCGGGGTACTCAGTATGTCAAAAAGCGGGGACTACCACGACTTTCGCCGGCCAGTGATGGGAGCCACCTTTTCCACTCCATAGATTCCGGATATGGAGACGACAACGGTATCGCAAGACGCGGCCCCAAACACTGGCGAGCCAAATGACAAGCTGAGCCTTGTCATCATTCCAAAAGCCCCAAGTGAAGCTAACACTTGCAGGCTACGGCACGTTTGTATGGCCTCCTTCCACCGCTAGAACTCGGTTGCTTACACTGGCGCTGCTTAGTCCTCCATGGATTTTGCCCCTCCCCGACCCTTTCAGGACCAATCGGTATAGTCCAAGGAGTCGATGTGGAGAAAGGAGACATAGACACCGTCCGGCGCTCCTAATTATTATTCCTACACCGTTGTGCCCTAGGGCGTGCTGGACCTTCAACAACTTACTTTACAGGAAAACCGCGCCCTCGTAGGCCGGGTGAAAATCCCATATCGACAATCAAGGAAACGATGAGTGTGTGATCCTGCAACTACAAAGTGAGAAGGCCTCATGGCCATCGAAGGAAAGGGAATATCAGACCGCAAGCTCCAGCTCCAGCCTCCTAGCCAGACTGTACATTGGCAGTTTCCCCGAGTCCATCAGCCAGTCCAGGATCCTCCCCGTTAGCCGTGCAGCTTTGGGACTGATTCCCTGTAGAATAGAATAAAGGTCCCTTCGCGTTCTAACCTTTCCCCTCTCCCATCTTCGAGTCAATGGTGGGGCCAAGCACCACATCACAAGGTGATCGACAGTCTCTCGCCCCTCTCCACACTCGCATATAGGCCTCAGAACCTCTGGGACTCTCCTTTCGAATAAGAAAGCCCGAAGGCCTATGGCCCCGGTTCGAATCTGGATCAATTGTGAACTCTTCGCTCTGCTGAGGCCGTCGTGTCTCCTTAGGGTCATCTGCGGGCCTCGTTGCTGTCCGGCCGTCTCGTTTCTTGAGCCACTTCTCTCTCCAGGCCTCCTCCATGACTCTGTCCGTGTCGGCAGTCCCTCCCGTCCAAACTGCAATTGTGTTGGCGGCTTCTTCTACCGCTGTGGGCTCCTGCGGCCCAAAGGCTCGCGGTCGGCCCCTGTTATCCTGGGTACAGATAATACGTAGAGCTGTGGCACAGTTATGTTAGTAGCGTGGCATCTTCCAAGAAAGCCAAGGCCTCTCTATATGTTGTTGTTGCCCGTTGAATGGTGGAGGTGGTCATCTGGCCGATCCAGTGTATCGGAGCATTCAGTTAGCCCGTTCACTCCATCTATCTTCAACTTGAAATCGTCAACATCAGCCTTTATCAGGCATACATTGTCCTTCAAGCCACCCGCCAAGTTCTGCAGCAAATCTAAACAGCCGGGCCTCACCGAGGTTGCGTTGCATAGACTCGGCTGCCAACTGCATGATTAATGTAGAGCTTCCTCCCATTGTTCAAGATGCCCAGAGACGTACGCGTGCCAAGGCAAAAGCCGACGAGACCGAGGAGACTGACAAGGCACGAGTCACTAGCCGACCGCTTTCCGAGTGGACTTTCATTCGTCGAAAGTGGGCGGTTGAATTGAAAACCACTCGACTTGAGCCCTAAAAACCCTCGATTGTTTACAAATGGGGTGACACAAGTCCATGACGGAGAACTTCATGGGACAACCATTCTTCCATCTTACTCTAGGCAAGTCATGCACGGCCTCGGAGATTGCCCGAACAAATCGTTGATCAGGGAGATAGATTGACGAAGACAGCCGCACTATACATTGCATCATGAAGCCTTCGTGAGCTCAAAGATAAGGTACTCGTCTGTCGTGCCATCTATTTAAGGACCCATCATGACCATTTCCACAACGATTTTATGCTCATCACTTAGTGATAATCTAAGCTGAAGTGCCACCACTCTTGACGTACAAGCCGTCGCAATGCGTGCCTCAAACATTCTGACCATCATCTTCCCCCTCATGGCCCACGCCGCCCTCAACGGCCGTTGCACCGGCTCCGCGGCCGACGGCGTCTGGGGAGAGAGCGGCATCTGCATCCGAACGTCGACGTGTCGGTCCTACGGCGGCATCTCTAAGCAGGGTGCCTGTCCCTACGACGCGGACGACGTCCGGTGCTGCGTCATCGGGCGCGGCGGCAACGCGGCCAACGACCCCTGCGGCCCGGTCTCGTGGTGCGATTGGACGTCCGCCGGTAATGCCTGCCAGTCTGTTGGCGGCATCTTTGACCCTGGTACGGCTGCTTCATTCTGAAGACCGTTTACTGTTTCAGATGCAAGGTCTCCGAACTGACATTGTGTTTGGTGCTCTATCGTAGGCCATTGTCCTGGCGGCTCCAACTTCCAGTGCTGCCGGAACTACCCGGGCAAGAAGGAGTAGGTGTCCTGTCTGCGGGTGAGTGTACCTTAGGCAGGGTGCCTTGGACATGAGCGTGTGGATACATATTGTGTGGGTATGTGTCGTAGCAGAGCTACGTCTTGAAGGGGGCAAAGGGCATGATCGACCAGTGGTGCCATCACGCACACCTTTCTCTTGAGTTTTCGCTTGAGCGTGGGAGTAGCTGAGCCCGGCAGTACACAATCCCTATGGCCCGAGCCAAAATTGTACCTTACCAAGTGATAACTTGCTACAGTACCTTGGTATCTGGCCTTTCGCCTTTCCTTATAGGTCTGCAGGCTCCCCAAACGACATCAACAATGGATTCCCGCCATCCAAGTCGGCAAGCTGAAAGAAGTTGAAGTCGAGGTCCATATCGCCGCCAACGAAGCTGAGCGGGCCCCAGTACTGGTTCAGATGCAGCATGGCCTCGTGCCCCTGAGCCAGGGGCTGCCCACCGGGATGTGGAGCCGCTGTATTGGCCCCTGCACTGGTAGATGCACTGATGGATTTCTTCTGGGCGTTTTCTGACGCCCGACGGAGCAACTGAGCTGCCTTGGCGGCAACGACGCACTCATCCATTGTTTCGAGGATTTCAATGGCCATGCTCACCAGCTTGAGCAGCGGCTGAATCTCGCTCTCGGTAGCTTCTTGCGCGACGTAGACAAGAATGATGGAGGCGGCGAATACGGTGTAGGTCGTGTTGTAGAACCTGGACCAAATTAGCCAGAGCCTGTGTCTCTTTGAGTGCCTGGATTCGTACCACGTGTGGAAAAAGTCGTGGTGCTGGTACACCTGGTAGATGACCTGGATCGTCTGCTTGGCCGCCTCAAGACACTTCTGAATGGAGACAGTTGATGAGGGCAGGCTAGCTCGTTCCGCTGCCGTGGACGTGAGGAGTATGGAGCCAAACAGCAAAATCTTGAGGTTGAAGTACCCTGGGGGTCTCAGCACATTGGCCAACAAGGGAAAAGTACGCAATGTTGCAGGAACTCACGAATCAGTAACACGAGCCTCTGCCTTTTCGCCCATTTCGGCTCCTTTGCGCTCTTCAGTGTCTCCGGCTGCGTGGGATCCTTGATTTGAGGTCGGAATGATGGAGGTACCCGCTCAACCCACTCATCCAGCTCCCGCTCTATCTGGTTGGCAACGGCAATGGTGCGTGGTGTGGTGTTGTCCTGAAGGTATATCGCAAGGCAAACCCTTTTGGTTATTCTCGCAAACTCCACCATTGGTTCGATAATACCACAGTACGGCGGGTCACCAAGGTCAAGAGACTCTGTGTCTGGCGTGTTCGCGATTTCGCTGTCTCTGACACGGGGAAACCGGCGGTTGTGATATGAATCTGCTCCGAGCGTGTCTGGCCTCCCCATGGCAAAAGATATTTCTCTTGTGCCTTGTCAGTAGCAGTCATGATGCGTGAGTTGTCGGGGAGTCTTACGTTTCAAGAGAATACAACCCCCTAAGTAATTCACTCATGTCAGCTTCGACAGTCCTTGATGTGCAAATGGGAAAAATGCATACCACCAAGTCCGACATTCTGCCCTTAGTTGAGCTGGATCCTTCTTCGTGTCGGACGGAGGCTCTCTGTTGATCCCCATGGCCAGTGCCGTCCTGACGGCCAGGCCAATGTACATGTATGACCCTGTAGACGTCAGCCGCCTTCATCTCTGCATTCCCCTTAGCTCCTCACGGGCTCACTCACAATGGGCGTTGAGTTCGTTCTGGCAAACTTTGGCCTTGTCACGGCATTAGCCCAGAACACTACCTGAGTGTAATGAATACGGGAAACAGCGGTTACCATAAAGAAGTAGCATTGCACCATCTCAAGGTCCGTGACCATGCCAAGCTTATTGCAACGAAATCGGGCCTCGTCAAAGAACTTTCGGCTCCATTGGATATTCGGAGTGCCATCGATCGGCTCATCGTCCCTGGGCCCCACAAGCGCACCAAGCGAGAGAATGCTGTAGTAAAGCGCAGTGAAACTCGAGTGCTGTGTTGCCTCTGCAGCTCCAGACCACAGAAGCTCGCATCGTCGAAGAAACGCGCCTTTGTCAATGATGGGATGTATGAAGTGGATGGTGCCGAAAAAGCCGTCCAAGAAACTACGGCACTGCGGGTAATGAGACGGGGTTACCAAGGAGGGTCCTTCGTGTCCATTGTTCTGTGCGTCAGCTGGGGAAAATGCTGGGTTATGAAGGTTGGAGAGAATGACGCCGGCATCAAGCTCTCCTTCTTCCGGGATGGCGGATTCCTCTCCAGACCGCTGTACCTGCGAAAGTAGTGCAACGGACGATGACCTGCCGTAGAATTCGACGTTTTGGGTGTGGCGGTTGACTCCGGACACCTCGTGGCCAGCACCTTGTCTAGATGCCGCGCTGGTAGTTGACGGATTGTCAAGAGCCGAGCGTGGCATGCTTGCTCCTGGCAGCAGACCAGCCTCGTTTGGACTGCGGTCAGGCTGAGGCGTCGGCCGGTCTTGATTAATGAACATTCCCTCGTGGGGCTGTTGGCCCTGAGACGCAGTAAGCTGCCGAACAAGGTCTTCCAGATGCCTGACATATCTGTGTTTTGACGTCAGCTTCCTTTCTAGGACCTCTTCTGCTATTAAGGTAATGATACTGTTGGCGGGGAGGGCATACTCAGGCAGGAAGCGGCGCTGGCCCCGGTAGACGCATTCTGCATTCCTGTCTTTGCAGTAGGTGCACGGGTACAGCTCGTCACATTTGTTCTTCTTCACCCGACACAGGTCGCAGGCTCGGGCAGCTCGGGGCCGGCGGACTTTCATGTTGTGACCCGTGTTTTGGCCGGCGGGCTGGGAAGGCGTTCTCCTTGGCTCCATCTCGGGCTGCTGTCAAGTCTCGCTCGTCGAAGGCGCCGTTCTCGTTCCATTAGATATGGGCACATGTGCATCCAGTGGTTCAGCATAGGTACAATGAAATCGAGATCACCTTGCGGAGAGCTCGTGACCCCGTCACCGTGTGGGGAGGCCGAAGGGGCCCGGACCCCGCAATTCGGGTCCCCCGTGGCAAGATTCATCACTGCAATGCAACTAGTGATTACCTACAGTAACTAGGGTCTCTCCCACGAATCTGGTTCGGCACTCCTTGCGCGAGGTAGGGAACCCCTGTCAGGGGTCCACGCATGACCAGTCGGCAACAATTAGCGGTAGTTCAGGGGGGACTGAAGGGTTTCAGCACCGAACTTGACATGAAACAAGCACACAGGTGACGGGAGTGACTCGTTTACACTCAACCGTATCTGCCTCTACGATGGGAGCAGTTGAAGCGCCATGAATGATGAATCGCAGCCAGGGGCAAAACTCATTATCGGCACAACATTCGAAGACAATGAGCACAACGACCACTGACTTACATGTAGGTTCGACTATTTTCCTCGTACCAGTCCCTCCAGAAAGTCAAAACCCCTTCGCTGAAGCTCCCAAGTCCGGGATCCTACTTTCATCTTGGCAGCAAACGTATGCCCCTCTTCAGGGACCTCCTCCATCCCACACTTGACGCCGCACTTCTGCAGTTCCCGGTACAGGTCCCTGCTCAGACTAATCGGGACCATATCATCCTCCGTCCCATGCACAATCAAGGTAGGCGGGAAGGAAGCGCTGATGTTCCTCACGGGATCTATCCTATCCAGGTCCCCCTTAGGATAGATCGCCTTGAGAACTGTGCCCCGGGCAATCTGCGTAAACGCAAACGCTTGCCGCGGGTCGCTGAAGTTTGGCGCGCCGGGAGCCTGGCCTTCCAGCGAGACGCCACCGCGAGTGGGCACCGGCTTCTCAGTATAGACTTGGTTAATGAATTTCTCGGTGAGTCCTGGCGGTAGTTTGGCAGCTACCTGCGGCAGCTCAGTTGTCCAAAAGGCATTTGAGAAGTTGCATGGCCCGTACATGTCGAAGATGCCAGCAACTGGCTGAGGGACCCCGAAGCCCTGACAGAGTGATCAGCTCCGAGTGTCAAGCTGGAATGGGGGAGGATGCCTTACAAGACTCAGAGCCAATGTCCCGCCAGATGACGTGCCGAAAGCAAAGACATGATCGAGATCGAGAGGATAGGGACCATCCGGGATGGATGACACAACGTCTTGCAGATCGCCGCTGTAGACCCAGTTGAGGAGGTCACGGCAGTCTCGCATCGGACCGTCATACAAGTCGACCTGAGGACACAGGCGGTGATTGGGAGCCAGGACAATCCATCCTCGGTCTAGACAGTCTTGAACTTGGTCTTTGTTGACCATGTCCGACGAACCGAGCATGAAGGCGCCTCCATGGATGTTGATGACTGACCGGTGCCCGTCAGCTCGCTGATATTAAAAGAATGACTGACTAGAGGGAAATAAAAAGAAACGCACTAATAGGGCAACCTCCGTTGGTCGCAATAGCTTGCGGTTGAGGTAGATAAACATCCACGTCAATCTCCTGGTCGTCTATCATTTTGTAGACCGCACGGAACGAAGACGGTGGACCCATTGTGATTCGCGGGCGTGTCCTGACACGGAAGATGATCTAGGCGCTGGGACTTGTGACGAAGTAGCACAGATGATGGTGAGAATCAGTCCATCAACACCATCAAAACCTGCATACGTCAAGAATACGGCTGAAGATATCCATAGTCAGATTGCAACCCTCTACTTTGCCAACGAATGCGGGGGGCCGTGGAGTCAAGCTTCGTCACCCAGTGGACTAATTAGAATCGCGGGAGATCCATAACCCGGAGATTCCGAACTTGAGGTCCAGAGTTTCGGCAATTCCGGTGTGGAGTGTCGGAGAGCGATGTGTTCCAAGTACCGTGTTTCGAGGTGCTCAAGTTTGTCGATGGCTTGACTCGTTGCCGGTGGGCAGGCAATGGCGTTTGCGGGGGATCAGGGGTATTTCTCTAGATCATAAGTTCCGGGGAAGGTTAAAGGACATCGATCGTCTCTTTTCTGACTTTTGTTCTATTGGCCTTTGAGAACGATCATACAATCTTGTACATGCCATCTCCGAAGCTTCCAAACCAAAACCAAGTGGCAACATGGGAATTCCTGTTCACTCCGCGCCGCCCGATGCGCGAACCAACTACATCATTGACCAGCTCGAAGGCGAGCGCATCACCATTCCGGGGAGCAAGGGCGTGTTCCGCATCCTTGCATCCTCCAAGCAGACCAACGGCGGCATCGCCGTATTCAGCAGCGGTGCCGTCTTGTCCGATGCCCCGGGCTTCCACTGGCATGCCGAGGCGCACGACGTCTTCCTTGTCACCAAGGGTTTCCTGAAGCTATGGAATGGCGACAAGTGCAGGATCATGGGACCCGGTGATTTCGCATACGTGCCACCCGTAAGACACATCTCCGCAACCCCCTAAATACAGCGAACCGGCACTGATCTGATACACAGAAAGTCATCCACAACCCCGAACTCCTGGGGCCTCACACCGAAACTCTGGGTCTAGTCGCGCCCGGCGACTGGGTCGATTTCTTCCGCTACGTCGCCGAGACATACAACGGCGTCATCGTTCCCGAAAACGACGACCGCAACCTCAAGGCATCCATCATCCCCAAGGTCATGGCGGCCAAGGACCGGTTCGACGTCCACTTTGAGCGTGACTACCGGCCGCCCGAAGTCGGCGACTGGCTGGACACTGAGAACGTCCTCCCGGCGCCGCTGGAGCCCTACTTCCTGCGCGCCAACACCGGGCCGAGGTGGATGCTCGGCGGCGTCATGTCGCGCCCCTTTATCAAGGCTTCTCAATGCGCGGGCAAGTTCGCCATCTCGAGTATTGAGTCGAGCAATCAGTATGCCGACGAGTCGCCCTTCAAGTGCAGGTGGCTTAGCTTTGCGACGGTCGATCACTGCTTCTGTGTCACGGAGGGGTTGCTGAGGGTGCGGTTGAGGGGCGAGGAAGACTCGGCCGAGGTCAGGGAGGGCCAGACGCTGGTCATCTCGGCGGGTCAAGCGTTCATGCTGGAGTTTGCGAGCCGGTATGTGCGGGCCATCAGCTTCACCAACGGGCCGGGCATTGAAGACCTGGTACACACGGCCGGGCAGCCGTATTCCAACTTTGTGCTGCCCGATGCCGTTGCTCCGTGGGATGAGGAGAGGTTGCGAGCGGCGTGTGTTGAGATGTGTGTACAGCTAGATGCATGAGCGGCTAGCAACATGAAGTGTAAATAAAGTTGAGCGTGGTGAACCGCACAGGTGCAGCATCGAAGCTCAGGAACCAAGCAGTGTCACCTAGCGCAAGATGGTATGTCCGCATATGGGCACAGGTGGCTTGTTAAATTCCCCCCTCCTCTGGCCGAACTCTACCTCGTAATCAACGCTAGGAGACCATGAACCCCCAAGTAGGTGTCCGGCAAAACTTCAATACCCTTCCTAATCGGTCCATTTGGGACTAGAGACAGGAAGGAATGGGTTGAGGTAAGGTAAACTTGGTGTGGGAAACCCACTCTGCGGATTCGGGGGCTACTGACTGGTAGGACAACAGAAATATGAGACAATAATATTTGCCTTTCTACAGGTGATTCCACGCCCTCGTCTTCATCACATTGAACTCTTGTTGGCAGCTCCCAACCTGGACCCCGTATGTACCCTCCTCCAGCCGCCATGTGAGTGCTGCCTCATCCCAATAACTGCAGGCAACCTTCAAGTCCACCTGCAATTTCACTACTTTCTTCTCTCCCGGCTGTAGCTGGACCTTGGCGAAGGACTTCAGTTCCCGCTCCGGCCTCCAAGCGCTCTGAGATTTTGACGGCCGCACATATAACTGGACAACCTCTCGTCCCTCCCTGCCCCCAGTGTTGCTCACTTCGACTGAGCACATCAGCCTTGCCGGCTCCGCCTCCTCATCCACAACCAAACACAGCCCGCCGTACCTAAACGTTGTGTATGACAAGCCGAACCCAAACGGCCACCTTGCCCTCCTCGCCAAATCCTCACACCGGTACCCCATCCTCACTCCCTCCTCGTACCGAATCTCAACCCCATTCTCTCCCTCCGCGGCAGGAAACGCCCCAAAACTCGGCGCCTCCTTCAACCGCACCCACCACGTCGTCGCTAACCGTCCACTGGGATTCACCCTTCCAGTCAAGACATCCACCAGCGCCGCCGCCCCTTCCTGGCCCGGAAAATGAGCCAGCACAACGGCCTCCACCTCGTCCACAAACGGGCTCACATCAATCGGATTCCCGCAGTACAGCACCAGCACCGTCCTCTTGGCCACAGCCGCCACAGCGCGGATCAGCGCCGTCTGGTTCGCCGGCATGGCCATCTCCTCCAGGTCAAACCCCTCTGACTCGTACTGTGCGCTGCGTCCGCAAAAGACGAGACTCACGTCCGCGGACTGGGCGAGCGCCGCTGCAGTGTGGATCGCGGTTTCCTCCGAGTATTCCTCCTCGAAGCAGAGCGTCGCGCTGTACGGGGTGGGTTCGCCGTGGGGCATCAGTTCGGTGCGGGAGTGCACGACGAGGTGGATTGCGTAGGGCGTGCCGGCGAGCATGGGCAGGCCCTTTTCGTGGCGGGTTTCGAGGAGGGTGTGGTTGAAGAGGAACTGCTCTGTGGTGATGGCGGGTTGGATGGCTCGGGATAGGATGGGCGAGTTGTTGACCGAGAGCGTGAAAGCGCCGGTGCAGCGGACGGCGAGGGTGTGGGTGCCGGTTGTGGAGGGGGTCAGGGTGGTGGTGAGCTCGAGGCGGGAACCGGGGACGTGGAGGGACGGCTTGAATTCATGCTGACCGAGCATGGAGACGTGGGGGACTGGTTGGAATTCGGTGAGGATGGGTTGGGATGGGTTGTCGTCGTTGAAGTAGGAGACGTCCACGCCCTGGCGGCCGTCGGCAGCGGTGAGTTGGGCGGTCGGGGCCACTGGAATGATACGTCGCGTTCGGACGCCTGGGGCGTATTGGACGGTGCCGTGTTTGCTGAAGGCCTCCTGGAGGAAGTCGAGAGGCTTTTGCTTGTACTGTGGTTTGCAGGACGCACTTCCGCCGCCGGTGACAACGGGATCGTTGGCGAATTCGCCGATCACGGCCACCTTGAGCTGCTGGGAGGGCTCCAGGGGCAAGGTCTCGGCTACATTCTTCAGAAGGACCATGCCGCTCGCGACAAGTTCTCTGGCAATGGCGTTCGTTTCGTCGCTGATCTCGGATCTTTCCGGTTCGTCACTGTGGCAATCCTTGGTTCTGTCGCGCAGCTCAAGCATCTTGAGCACGCGTTGATCGAGTTCTGCCACTGTGACCGCTCGGGACTCAACTTCCTGGACGAGCTTGGCTCCTCTGAGAATTGGGAAGGGCATCTCAAGATCCAGGCCCGCCTTGATGGAGGCTGCAGTTGACCGCGTGGCGAACCAGTCGGACATGGTGACGCCACGATATCCCCATGTGCGGCGCAGGATATCGGTGATGAGGGTTCCATTCTCGGAGCAGAATGTCCCGTCGACCTTGTTGTACCTATCCTCTTATGAGATGGCATGTTCGACGAGCAAGAGTGCTGGGCTCGGGGTACTCACGCGGTCATGACGGCCACAGGATCGGACTCACGCAACATGTGCTGCCACGCTGCCAGGTAGATCTCCCTCAGCCCCCGACAATTGGGGGACTCTGCGACGTTGTAGAAGTGCCTCATGGTCTCGGAGTCATTGCAGACGAAGTGCTTGGGACAAGCACCGACCCCCTGCTTCTGGAGGCCGTTGACGATGGCGGCTGCGAGCTGGCCCGACAGCAAAGGGTCTTCACTGAAGCACTCGAAATTGCGGCCGGCTCGAGGATCGCGGTGGATGTTGATTGTGGGACCAAGGACGACCTGAGCACTCTTCAACCTGGCCTGGTGAGCAAGCCGCTCTCCCATGCGGTGCAGCAGCTCTTTGTCCCATGTTGAGCCCAGGCAAGTTGTGCTAGGGAAGGAGGCAGTTGTCATGTCATCCTTCAGTGAAGATGGCCGAATTCCATTGATCGAGTCAGCAACCTGGCCCACTGTCAACAAGGCGCACACGACAAAGAACGATATTCAGTATCACTCGGACCTTGATTCGAGGGATACCGAGACGTTCGACGCCCGGCGTTGTGTTGAAGCTGTTGCCCGACAGCAATGATACCTTCTCTCGCAGGGTGAGTTGAGAGACAAAAGCAGCAAAGCTCGGTTCCCCGTTTAATGATGACATCGTTGATGCACTCAGGATCGAGAGTGAGGCCGGAGAGCAAGACGGTATGGACTAAGCTCAATGCACGGCCTAAGTCGAGACAGTGCCTGAGCCGCCAGGTCATATAGGAAGCAATGGTGATGGCTGACATGTTGTCCCATTTCCGTCACATGCCTGCCGTTGCTCAGTAGTCCACTCTCCTCCTTGGCCCACTCCCAACGAATGCGGATGCTCTGGACCGGCTCCAACGCCCGCCATTCCAGAATTGCTCATCTGACGGCGGAATATCCGGCGGCGGTGCCAGTTGCCAAGACCGGAAAATCCGGCATGGGCAAACACCGGCCGAGTGCCGAGAGCGCGGGAGTAGGTAAATCTGCTGCTGGAGAGGTGCAATCCGTTGTAGGCTTCAACATCTCGACGATATAGAATCATCAAATTGACGGTGCGAACGGTTCAACGCGGCGCGGCGTCAGACAATTGTTCCCCGAGACCTAGCACAGCGCACAGCGCAGAGCAGCCTGTTCGCGACTCGGTGAGCCAGTCCAGTCGGCGTGTTATGATTGAACCAACAACGTCGTGTCGCACAACCAGAGAAATCACAGAAGCAGCGCCCGTTCGGCATACATGAAAAACGGTCGACGCCACGTGCGATGGTCTTCGTGTCGTGTCTCAACTCGCGAGTCGACGATTCCAGCATGAGCGGAGGAGCTGAAAATCGATAGAGTTTTTAGACTTGGTGGGGAGAGTGGGAAGAGCGCGGCGTTGGTGTGAGAGCCCCACTTGGACTGCCCCGCACGCCGATGTCGCGCTTGATTGCCCCTCCTCCAGATTTTCACATGGACACAGAGTCATAGGTGCAACTGCCTGAGAAGGGTCAAGGTGCTTGTCCAACGTCCTGTGTACTGGGTAATCAGGAGCTGCATCTTCTACCTGTCTCCCCACACCCTTGAAGTGCAGGCCCAGCAAATCCACTTCTCTATCCCTTCGTTCCCAAAGTTCTAGTTGGACCGAGTCACCGTCAGCAATGGCTTCTGAGGTTCTCACCAGCATTCCCCTCTCATCGCTCAAGCGCATATCCCAGGGCAAAGTCAGGTGTGTTTTTCATCGGCCCCTTTTCCCGTTCGACATTACCGTGCGGGCGATGTCGTCCAATTTCGTCCTTTCCTCTCCTGAAAGGTCTTCCCTTGTCGGTCTGGTTCTAACGACCGCGTGACAAGGGATCTCTTCTCTCTTCCGGACGGCGACCAGCCCACCCTTCTTTTTGTCACATCGGGTAAGGTACCCCTTTACTACCTGAACTCTCCCACTATCGTCATGAAACTTTCCAATTGACTCCCGATCTTTCAGACCGCATCAGCGCCTATGACGTCATATTGAAGGTCAGTCAATAACCATGCTCTTGTTGATGAGACGGAGCCAAAAGGAAGCTGCAGTGGCTGCTGGCGAGATGTTGACATGGCTTCCTTCAGAACGGCGTTCCCACCAAGGGCGTCATCCTGACCCTCCTTTCGGCCAAATGGTTCGAAGTGCTCTCGTCCAGCGTACCGGGCTTGAAGCATCACTTCTTGCATCTCGGCCCGCCCGCTACCTCGGGCCTCTCCCAGGATGAGCAGCAGATGCTCCGCGGCCGCTCAATGACAGTGCGGTATGCAAACATCTTAGGACCCCCTACGCAACTTACCTGATAGTGCTAACGCGAGTTCCCAAGCCGTCTGAAGATTTTCCCCATTGAGGCGATCGGCACGTTCCTCCCCATTCCCTCAGGCACCCCCTTCATCACATTCAGCTAACATCCGACAGTACGCGGCTATGTCACAGGTAGTGCTTGGGCTGAGTGAGTCGTCCTTGGTCAGAGGCCAGTATTAGCCGCCAACCTGCTGACTACCTCGCAGGTACGAGAAAACTCAGACCATCCATGGGCTGCCGCAGCCCGCCGGACTGAAGCGCTGCGAGCGCCTCCCCAAGCCCATCTACACGCCCTCCACCAAGGCTGAGCTCGGCGATAAGGACATCAACATCTCGCCCGACGAGGCTAGGGGCATCGTCGGCGACAAGTACGCCGCCCGCATCGAGGAGCTGGCCCTGGCCTGCTATAACGCCGGCGCCGCCTATGCCGAGGAGCGGGGCATCATCATTGTAAGTTTTATAAACATTAGCGCGCTGAACGGTTACTAATGATTTGTATGCAGGCCGACACCAAGTTCGAGTTCGGCTTGGACGAGGAGACGGACGAGATCTACCTGGTTGACGAGGTTCTTACGTACGTCGCCTCTCTGGTTGCGAGTCCTGGGAAGTGCAGCATCAAATCCTGACATATGTCGCTCAGACCCGACTCCTCGCGCTTCTGGAGCAAGGCCGATTACCAAAGTATGTCCTCTCCCTACAGGTTAAAAGTGGACAAGTACTAACATTACCTTAGTTGGACGTGAACAAGACTCCTGTGCGTGCCGTTGCCCTGCTTTTCGTGCGGTGATATGCTGACACTCGACAGTCGACAAGCAGGTGTTGAGAAACTGGTTGACCGACAACGGTCTGGTATGTCTCTGCATTGTTGTAGTGTCCTGGGACAATGAGTTGACGCACGGCAATAGAAAGGAAAGCCCGATGTCGAAATGCCGCCCGAGGTCGTCGAGAAAACCAAGGCGCGGTACACCGAAGTGTTCAAACTCATGACTGGGAACAGCCTCGAGGAAGCATTGCACAAGCTGCGTTAGGAGTGGCAGAGGAGCAATTGGATTCTCTGGATCCCCCACTGGTTCCCCTTTCAAAGGTACTAGGAGCCCACTTTCGGGTAGAAAAAAGTTTAACTTATCAGCAAACTTGTCAGCGTGAATACCAGGGCCTGGGTGGCTAGATCTTTTAGGTTACTTTCCGCGTATTCACTCGGGAACCACTCCCGAACACGCCTCGGTGCAGCAACGACAGATCCCGTGCCGGGTTGCCCGCTGAGAAGGGTGGCATTTCGGTGGGCCTGGCCCCCCGGGACAGCCCGCTGATTCGACGCGGATCCAACACGACGATACGCGTATTCGCCTATCGCCGCTGCCGAGTGTTGTGGATCAACTTATTCTTAAACATGGGCTGTCCTGCCTGTCCAGGCGCTGACAGCGTGGCTCAGCATCAGATCCGGGCAGACTGGTATCATATTTTTTTTCTTTTCCTTGGGTCTACATGGACGAGACGCGCGTCCAAAAGGACGGCACCCTTGGGCCGCGGTCTCGTCCCATAACTTAAACTTTATCCTCTCCCACATTTGATGGCCCTAGAGTCAATTCTGGCTGGCCCTTTCGTTGACGTTCTCATTCATCCTACCTCCGTCGATACATAACCCCTCAAGCAGGCTGCAGTGTTGTATTGATATTTCGAGGAACGATATTTGGTACACGACTCTAATTCGAGCATATTCCAGCCCGGCGATATCATGGCAGACAATGAGAAAGCTTTTGCGGACTTCAAGTTCTACCACTACGACCCCAGTCTCGCAGCCAACATTGTCTTTATTGTGCTCTTCGCCATTGTCGCAATCGGCCATGTATGGTTGCTCGTGCACAAGAGGGTTTGGTACTTTATTCCCTTCGTCATCGGGTGTATCTGTACGTTTTGACTACCCTTCCCCCGAAGAGAAAACTTGAATGGCGGTTAACCTGCCACCAGTCGAAGCGGTCGGATACGTCGGTCGAGCCATTTCCGCGACGGAAACGCCAAAATGGACGCTAAAGCCCTACATCATCCAAACCCTCCTCATCCTCCTCGGCCCGGCCCTGCTCGCTGCCTCCATCTACATGATCCTCGCCCGGCTAATCCGGCTGCTTGGTGCCGAAAAGTACGCCCTAATCCGGCCGAATTGGATGACCAAGGTATTCGTCACTGGCGATGTCCTTTCCTTCTTTGCACAAGGTGGTGGTAAGTAGAATCAAATCATTCTTCGTCTCTGACATTTTCCAACTAATCGCTTCCTCCAGGCGGCGGCCTCATGGCCCAGGCAAAGTCGAAACAGGACCAACAGCGCGGCGAGTACATCATCCTCGGCGGCCTGGCCATCCAAGTCCTCTTCTTCGGCTTCTTCATGGTGACCGCCGTCGCCTTCCACGTGCGCATCAGCAGCAACCCAACTCCCAAATCATACTCAGTCACGGGGCCCTGGCGGCAGCACGTCGTGGCGCTCTACATATCCAGTGTCCTGATCATGGTCCGGTCCGTGTTTCGCATGATCGAGTTCGGCATGGGCAGCGACAGCGTGCTCATGTCCAACGAGGCGTACCTTCTCGCTCTAGACGGCGCGCTGATGTTTATCGTCGCCGTCGTGTTCCTGTGGAGCCACCCTTCCCGCGCGCTCAGGGGTTACAAGGACAGCAGCATGCTGCCGGTGGACAGCGTGGAGAGCGGGCGCAACACGGCCGAGAGCCTGCAGATGCTGTCGGTGCATCTTCCCCAGACGGTGCAGGTTCCGTCGTCTCAGCAGAGCAAGTATGAGAGCGACAGCTCCGTGGCACCCGGGACGACGGGGCCCCGGACTGGGTATGGGTACGAGATGCCGGCGGGCAGGTACTCGAACTCGTATGGGGGGTGAAGGCGGAAGGGATGCGGAGGATACAGGGTGGGATAGCAGGACACCGGCACTTAGATAGAGGTTGGAGAAAGTTTATTTGTATTCCGAACTTTGCTAACTATTTGTTGTTGGGTAAATCCCAACACTGCCGAAGGTGCTGACTTGGCACTGCAACAAACATTTTTCTATTTCCCAAGGTGATTCCAGGGACCGTTTTTCGTGCGTTCGTCCGGCCACCGCATGGGTGGAGCTATTGTCATCTTGCCCTCTCAGCCCGAGGAGTACACTTTGAACTAATACCTGTTTCGAGATCGACCCCTTTCAGGTCATGGCCACTTTCGAGAGTCTCTTGATTTCGGGGACCTGGGAGGCTGCTCTCCAACTGCCGATACCTTTCAAGTGGTTGGAATTGTGAGGGTTGGTCCTGCACGGTACCTAAGTAAGCCACAAATGCCACTTGTCAAAATTGAGGGTGGTAGACCGCTAACAGACATCTTCTTGGTCCAGCGATGCTTCGTTCAGGCTTGATCTGAGATGAGTAGGTGATAAGGAACGCTCAGCGCCAACTTGGAGAGAAGGTTGCTCGAAGTCGAATGAGACGGAAGCGCCGAATTATTAAACAAATAAAAGAACAAAAGAAGATGGGGGCAACGGAGATGAGATGATTATCCCGTGACGTGCTTGCAGCAAGACAACCACCACGATTGACTCTCGGTTTAGAACCCAGGTGAGGAGCCGAGTTTCGCGGCGGCGACGGCGCTGGTGAGTGCAAATGCCTTCAATAGACCACTTGAATCGTCAATGTACAGTAATTCGTTGGGAAACGCCGCAGCATCAGTGTTGCCCGATGCTCCGAAATTCCCACAACGGGCCATACCTGCCCTCGGCTTTGTCGGGAACGCAACGTGGTAAGCAAAGTTCATTGTGTCTGCTCTATTTTCCAGCGTTTGACTGGTTAACTGCTCTGGTTGATTGAGTGGAAGTGGACAATGGAACAGCACTCTTGCGGCCGCCCATCCTTTGATCTCGATTCAAAAGAGAATTGCACTTCACGCTTCGTTACCATTGGCGTACAACAACGCCCGGCATCTGATACCCCGAGCGCAGCCTGCGCCGTGTAACTTGATGTGCCCAGCCGTCCCTCATCAGGATTACGGGTCTGCACTTGCCAGCCTGCTGGAACTTTTCCATAAAAGGTTCTCTGTCTGCTCAGAAGGGTCGATGACTGGTAGCTATGAGAACAAAAAACCGCCCTCTTTGAACAACAACGAACACAAGAAGCTGTCGTTGTTGGGAAGGGCCGAGACCGTGAATCTGGACCGGGTAACGTACTCGCATAACTCAGGTAGTGGGCCGCTTTTTCACTTTGCAGCTTCTCGAATTTGATCGCGGATTTTCTTCCACAAAACACAATGCAACCTCTTCCAAAAGAGAGTGGCACTTTTCTTGCACTCGAAGCTCTTTTAAAAAAGACCATAAACTTTCCGTACGAAAAGCTGCTACGATGTACGAGATCCCATGAAGCTCGCTCCATGACAAACGCGCTGGAAAGCAACCACGACGCGAAATACCAGCCAACCTTCAAAAATTGGCCGACTTGGAAGAGATAAGGTCCTTCTTGAGAGGGTACTCAACCTTGACGCGCGAGGATTTCAGCTCCGGCTCTCTAAAAACGAGAAATGCCGATCGTCTTCGTGCGGCGCGCGACGCTCACGCGTCGGACCCCGATGGGCGAACAACTTCGTGGACCGGCATGACGAGCGTACGACGCGTTTTCGACGTTGGAATTACCACTGAACCCAATGCGAAGATCCTGACGTGGTAAACGTGTAGTTCGGCTTACACCGAATCGTCCTCAACGGCCATGGAAGCCACCACTCGGTCGCCTTCGATGATTTCTGCAAGGTCACACCATTGTTACACTTTGCATGCCTCCACATTCATCTCACTTACTTCAGCTTCTCGATTTGGGGGGTTGAGTCCGCTCAATGTCTCGTATGGCAAGTAACTCGAGCGGATGACGGGGATGCAAATCACCTACCTACATTATAACGGACGACTTCTTCGACGCGTTTGTCGAGGCATTCCACGCCTCTAATACGGCAAACAACATACGAACGAGCAGGCTTCGGAGTAGACGGCATCGTTCCTTTCGACCCCGATTCAATAGTGTCGCCTCGACCCTAAGCAAATCACCCATCTCCTCCAAGCTCGCATCCCGGATTAGCCATACCCTAGGTCCCCTAGACACATTCCAACGCGTAGGAAGCGACACTGAGTTCCAGCACACTAAAGCGGAAAAATCCAACATCACCAAGGTAGCTCCCCCATCAGTATTTCCGACATAATCGACTTATAAGCGAAGGGTATATCGAAATTGGCGTATAAGATGGTACTTCTCCGGGCCGAGACCAAGGAGGTTCGTATGGTAAATGAGTAGTCAAGCAAGCGACACAGGACTAAAAAACCGTGTTTGTAGGATGGAGGATCACTTAATTCTTAAAAGGCGACTGTTTTGATGGGCAACTTGGGACTTGGTGGTCGGATTACGAGGAAAGGTCTGGCAGTGGTGGTTGTATAACCGTGGCTGAGCCACGCGTTCGGCTCTGCAGCAACTGCAAGAAGCCCGGCCACAATGCAAGAACTTGTCAAGTAATTTGCAAGACGTCTGAGGTAAATTGATTCCGAGTAGTCTCAATTGATTTGAGCTGTTGTGGTTGAATTGACTTATAGACTTATATAGTGGTTGCGGTCTAAGGAAAGGTGGCCCTCTCGTTATGCAAGTATGTTAGATAAAAGAAAGAAGGTAAGAATAAAAAACCGAAGAAGGATAGGAGTCGAATAAGAGAATGATAAAAGAAAGACGACTGGATAGTTTCCCAAGAGTAGTGGGCTAGGCTAGGGAGGTGGTCGGGTTGTTGTTGGGAAGCATCCGCCACCGGAGACTTGGAAGGGGGGGATGTGCTTTGATGTGGATGGTCATTGGCAATCCCCTGGTGGCTGGCGGAAAGGTTGGGGAAGAAGATGACGGTGTTGGGGGCTTAGGCGGAGAGAGATTAAGTGTAAGGTCACCTTGTTGTCGGGGATTTGCTCGCCCGAATCGCCACCATATCAGACCACCACAGTTGCAGACGGGAGTCAAAAGGCTTCTTGTTTGAGAGTTGATTGACGAGGTTACCAGGTTAGAAGACATGGAAAATGCCAGTGTTGAATCTGGCCCAATCAAAGAACCCGACGTTTCCAGTTTGCATCCGCGACTCGACCCCACCCGTGGAAGCGCCGCATTTAGCGGCAATCCATGACGGACTGCAGCCTGCCATTGACAACCCTATGGAAGTGATCGCATTCTAAAGGACAAGTTATTGGCTCGAATGCTAGGATAATACCAGTTGTAAGTGGTGACAGGAAGCACTTACTGCCTCGGAACATGCCTCCATTGCTGTTCGTCCAGTAGGCACAGAAGTCGCCCTCATTGTGCACGTTGTTCGTGTTCCTCCAGGTGCATGCTTCGTGAACCTGGGTTAAAACCAGACATGTAAGAAAAATGAGAGATTTTAGGTCGTAGAAGCGACTAACTATCACCAAAATCTTTGTAGGAGAGCTTGTACCAGCGGTTGTTTGCCACCCAGGTTCCGTCAGCAGCCTGAGCCCAAGCGTAGGTGCTGACTGCAAAGGACAGGGCGGTGGTGAGGAAGATGGTGGTGAGCTGCATGTTGGGAAGTTTGAGTTGAGTACTTGTGTTGAGCGATAGAGAGAGAACTTCAACAAAAAGAGGCGAGACGCCGTACCTTTATAGACAATTGCAAACACTCCACGGCATCATCACCCCGTATTACCATCGTCGAGTTGTCCGACTGTACCAGACCTTGTCAGATTGTTTAGTAACTGTTCTCGATACCTGCGCCCAATAATACTCCTTTCCGAAGCCCTCAACAAAGGAAGCATAAGTCATATACTGCCAGGTGCAGATGCTGTGCCCGCATCGGACTTTTGCATCGGACTTTTGTCAGCCTCGCACTTTTACCCGCCATGATACCCATAAATCTAGGGCTTAACTTGGCTCCGCCCAAGCTCAAGGCCGATGCGAGGCGAGTCAGAAAGTGACGGCTGAGTTGTCTTCGTCCTTGGCCGACCCTGTGCTGGTTCTGTTTCGCTGAGCGGTGTCTCTTGGCGGAGGACACGGTAGTACCCCGATTCTCCGTTTCCATGGTACCTCGCTCCAGGCACGTGTTCTGCGCATGGATCGCCATCCCAGAACTCCAGCACGGGAATGGAAGGTACACTGACAATCAGATGGCAACGCCCTTGAAGACCATGTTTCGGAGGTGCCATTGGCCCATTGATGGTACGTCGAGGCTGGCATATCCTGCCTTCCCTTGATAGGAACCAGGACTGGCCTCATGACTTTTCCTCTTCCCCTGCCTCCTCCCCTTCCGGCTCGGCATCAACCTGCAGATAACCAGCCACGGATCCTTGAGCAGGTCCTGAGCCGAAGGGCGCTTATCCAAGTCCCATTGAAGCATTCGCCTGAGAACCGCAAGACACCACCAGCCTTGACCTCGCCCTCCAGGGTTGTGAGCTCAGCCCTCCAACGACGTCTCGGCCACTTGGTGTTCCTGTTTTAGTCGCCCTGGCAAATCATGGGAGTCAGCCACAAATCATGGGTTCACGGAACAACGGCTACGTACCGCTCTTGTCAAGGAACTCCTCTGTCACAGGCGTCATGTCCAACAAGTCCTGCGGCTGCGGGCCCAGGAGGCTGACCATGCACGCCATATGCGGCAGGGCCGATTTACTCTGCCCGCCGTTGGTGTCGTTGAAGAGATTCGTCCTTCAACCAGCGTTCACAGCTTCACATATGTCGTTTACCTGACCGCGTCCCTCGAACCCATTGCTTTTTGGAGAACTTGAAACCTACCACAAGCCCCAGCGCCCAGATTCTAACCCCCACCCACACCCAATCCTCAAGAGGATCTCAGGCGCGGGGTACAGATCGGGCATGGCGTGCTCGCCGTAGGCTTCTTCGCCAAACCGGGCTTCGCCAAAGTCGCAGAGCACCGGTATTGACGGAGTGGACAGCCCTACCACCCGGCTCGAGTAGATGGCGTGGTGCTTGTAGACCTTCCGCGGGCTGGGCTCGGGCCATCTCGGCGTCTACGAGGTCGCGCCACTCGGAGGGTTCTGACGCAGCGAAGAGGATGTTGGATTCTTGAATGTCTTTCGTTCAAGGTTAGTTCCTCAGGTCAGTGTATGTTGTCAAAGCGGTGAACCCGTGTGGCTGGAAGTATAGCTCCATGGACGAGGTTGGCCTTACGGTGGAGAAAGTCGAAGGCTTGTAGAACGTAAAAGGCGACAGACTTAACCATGTCGATGGGCATCCGGCCGTTGTACACGAGTGTCCTGACCTCGCCGACAGATACACTTGGAGGCTCAAAAACGAGGCAGAGGTTCGTGCGTGACGTCTTGGGGCGCGTGATGTCGAATTTGTCGAGCAGAGTCCGGATGCTCTTTGCACCGAGATGCTTGCTGGGCGGACGGGTGGCGAGGACAATGTTGATGTGCCTTAAAGCGGCGACCTCGCGGGCCGTTTGAGCCTCGCCCGACGGGTAGATCTTGAGCGTGACATTGCGATGGTTTTGAAGGTCGCGGCAGAGCCATGTCGTCGAGGCACTGCCGTAGCCGGGTTTGGCAATGACCTGGTATGTGTTGTGGAGGAGTTCGCCGATTGCCGCTGGTTAGAAGGCCTTAACCGAGCACCATGAATATATATCTTCCTCGAGTTTCCTTGAAGATTCTACGGGGTCAGAGCCAGACGACTGGAACATCCTTAGCGGTGAGTGGTCCCTTGAACTCGCAGGCGACGCCTCCGGGTGTTGAGTCTTTGTCTCTGGGCACCTCTTGACGTTCGGTCTGCTTCTGATCCAATTTTGGGCTTGGCGCGAGACGGTAGGTGCCGGCGTATGGACGAAGCCAGCGATTCATGGTCTCTGGCGGAGAAAGAATGCAGCATGTAACTCGGGAGAACCTTGTCGAGTATGTGGTTCGGCGAACCTAGAGCTGGTTTAACTGGATATGATGCGACTCAACTGCCAACGAGTCAAAGGGTGAAGAAGGGAACGGAGTCCGGATAACTGCTGCCTTTGACCTGGCGGATATAGCGCCCATCAGCAGATTAGGGCAGTCTATGGGCCAGAACAATCCTTGTGAAGGGGCTCCTTCCACCGTAGCTTCGGCTGCAGGTGAGCGGCACAGAGGTTCGATGGACCAATGGTGCCTTTTCAGGTTTGGGGAGGCTGAGAGCAGACCCTTCTTTATCGCGAGCGTTTGGAAACATTTTACGACCAAGCCAGCTTGCCCAGCTCTGGTGCAAACCCATTAGGATCACGTCAGCTCCCGGGTGGCAGCTCAAAGGATGGCCGAGTTTAACCCGGCCGTCTGATAGACGAGGGAGTATTCGAAGTATTATGTGTATACAAGGCGCGGCTCTGTCGGGGTTTGCAAGAACTTTTCTTTCGTAACCTCTGGGGGGTTGAGATGGCTCTTACTTGAGCCATTTAATAACCCTCTTCCCACCCACTAGCGTGACAAGCTCCGAACACACACTAAGGACCTCAGCTGCCTCCGGCATCTTCCTAAGCAACTCGATATAGTCGCCCACCGAAAGACCGTCGTCATTCATCCGGTCGACATCGGCGCCCCTGCTCAGGGGCTTCAACCAGTGGCACACATCTGGGAGCCGAACCACGTCGGCGGTCACTCTGCGCAGCAGCGCCGACAACGGCGTGTTGCCTCGGTCGTCAAGCTGGGCCGTGTCAGCCCCCCGAGCGAGGAGCGCGCGTAACTGGCCTCCCTCGAAGACAACGACGGAGTGAGGCATCCTGCCCTCGGCGGCAAGCTCTCGCGCCAGATCAACGTCACGGCCCAGTGGAGATAGCGGGCCGCTGCCGTCTGCGGGTTCCCTCGGATCGGCTGGCTGTGCAGCATCTAGTCGATACTGAAGGCGTCTGGATACGTCATTGCTAGCTTGAGGGACTTCATCACGTCGACGTCGCCGTCGACGTCCGGTATTGTCGAGGGACAGGAAGATGCACATTGGCGCCAGCTTCGACCAACTCTATGTCGACGCTTGGTGAGTCGCCAACGTGGAAGTCGGAGCATGTGACGAAAAAGAGTAAGCGTCTGGTCGCGAGTGTCGGCGGGGGCGTTGACGTGACGAGTATCGCAGCGCTCGTTGATATCACGGACCTCAAGCATTTCCTCGAGGAGTTGATAAGCCATATGCCAGCGTTTTGTCAGTATCGCAAGGGGCAGCAAAGCCTGTTTCGCCTCGATGCCGGGATTGCCAATCTCGAGGGCCTTGAAAGAGAGGATTTCGGCGACTTCTGGTAGGATCGCTAAATAGCCTATTTTCGCCAGGCGGTTGACGACGAGGTGTGTGAGGCCACGCGTCGGGATACGTCCATTCTCATCAGGATGTTGATCAAGAGCCTTGGGGCGGACTCATGCTCGGCCGAGTCGTCCGGTGCAGGGGGTTTTCGCGCCTTTCCACTCGAGTGTCTGTCAAGGGCACAGCGACAAAAATGTCGGCAATCTCGTCCACGGGAAGTCGGTCTCTCAGGTCGATGTGACAACGGCCCGATAACAACTCCAAGACTTCTATGTCTATTTCCTCAACAAGATTCTGGAGAACGGTTTTACCCTGGCCATTGCAGCTGCACGGGTAGGTGCCAGTGGCCAGCAGAAAGCGAAGCTATTCCCGAGCCCTGTCGTCCCTCATCTAAAAACCAACGGGACCCGCTGTCGCCATCCCAGTCTGGCTAGAAGAGCAGGTGCAGGACGGTGTTCCCTTGTGGATCTTGGCCATTGACCCGGGCTCCAGCATCCAGGAGGAGCCTAGCGATCGTCCACCTGTCAGGACAATCAGTCCATTAGGGCCTCACATACGGCAGCTGGTTTGGCAACATGAAGTTTACTTCGGACTCAGGCAGGAGGACGACACACATGAGAGGGATCCTCCCATAAGCGCCGCGGGTGTTGACATCTGCGCCGGCATCCAGGAGGGCTTTTACGGCGGCGATGTTGAGGTGGCTTACGGCGACGGCCAGCGGGGTTTCCCGAGATTTCCACGCGCTCCGTCGTGAGTCGGGCGAAACACCGACAGCAAACCAGGCGAGCGATTAGGCTCGGCCGAGAAAGCTTCTGCAGGCAAGCGGGAGCCCAGACGCTGGGGCGGTGGGGATACAGACGGCTATCACTGCAGAAGTCCATGCTACAGACATGCAACAGCGAGATGTGGGTGTCGCGGACGGTCGGACTTGGAGGTGGGGTTCGATCGCCATCGAAGTCGTCATCATCTTCGTAGTGTCCCAAGAGTTTTCTATCCTCGAAGATGCCCAAGTTGACATCGGCACCGAGGTCAATCAACCTGAGGGCGTCCCCGAAGCGGCCGAGACGTCAAGCCTCCCTCAGCGGTGTGATCTTGAAAGACTCGAAACGTCGAGAGATCCCGGACTACAGGTTGATGCTGGCTCCGCGGGCAAGCAGCAGGGGGATCGTCGACTCCCAGTGTCGGTTAGCAAAGGCACAACAGAATGCGGTAAGGCTTTCCTCGTCTGGTTCGTCGACGTGCAGGTCTAGGCGGGTGTCCAACACGTCCTGGACCAAATCGTCATAGCCAGCCGCGGCGGTTTGATGGAGGGGGCTGTGGCCTGGGAGATTCCCGCAGCCGAAGCCGCGGACAACTTGTGCGCCGCGCGAACAAGCAACTTGGCGGTTGCGCGGCGAGAAGAGCAGGTGGCAACGTGAAGGGGTGTTCGGCTTCGGAAGGGATTGGGCCGCGCTGCTGCCATGAAATCGGTTCGTGTTCGGGGTCCACGAGGGTATGCCAGAGAGAGCTAGCGGTCCGACAGCCACAAAACCAGCGCCAAAGGCTATCGATTAAGGCGCAGCGGTCCAGCAGCATGTCGACAATGCCATTGTGCCCCTCCCTGGAAGCAACATGGAGGACCTGTACGAGCGGACGACGTGGCCGTCTAAGCTGGAATCAGAGCTAAAATCGGAGCCTGAATCAGAGCCGGATTCGTGGAGGCTCGGAGGCTCCATCGTTGGCCTGCGATGTTGGGGGGGGCCCGGAATGGCCTAGGTCGGGAGGACGATATCGAGCTGGGTCAGGCCGGGCGTGATGCTCCTTGCCCAGTGTGCGTCAGGCCCCCGGAGAGAGCGAGCCCGTCTGGCGTCTATGGGCGGCCAGTATGTCGGGTTATTATCGGACCAGGCACGGCTCGTAAGCTGTGTGTCGTTGGCGAGCTTCCAGACCTTGCGCGACACGCGGGCTCCAAAGCTGTAGTTGGGGTCGGCGCCAGCAGCCGGTGCCCGTGCCAGCGTGGCCGGCCCATTGAACTTGGCGGCCCGGAGGAGCGGGAAGTGGGAGTGACAATTCACGCCTCGGTCGTACAGGATAGGGTTGAAGAAGAGAAGAGATCGTCTCCAAGATCATCGAATCCTACACCCGCGAGGCGGGGGTGCGCAACCTGGAGCGCGAAATATCGTCGGTCCTGCGCGGCAAGGCAGTCCAGTTTGCCGACGCCAAGGACGAGGGCCACCTGGAGAAATATACCCCTCGTCAATCCCCCTTGATCCCCTCGCCCACATAATTCAAAAGGCAATCGGCGCTGCAAGCGAAGATCAGAGAGTCTCCAGAACATATGCCAAGCTCACCTGGCATTTTTTAGGTTTCCACCCCCTAAAACGGCAATTTCCGTTCAAGAGTTGTGTCTGATTTTTCCCTTCTGATAGAGGCCGTCAAAAGCTTACGGAAT
The DNA here is from genome assembly GCF_033297405.1 of Parathielavia appendiculata. Lineage (NCBI taxonomy): Eukaryota > Fungi > Ascomycota > Sordariomycetes > Sordariales > Chaetomiaceae > Parathielavia > Parathielavia appendiculata. Next base: position 132,987 of record NW_026944245.1, on the reverse strand, counting down.
AAAATGTTAGGGCGTGTGGCTCAGTTGGTAGAGCGTTCGCTTAGCATGTTCTTACATGCGAAAGGTCCTGGGTTCGATTCCCAGCCCGTCCAATGCAGCTTATCCTAAGATATGTCTTACATATCAGTTACTTTTTGCTCTCTGTCATCCCCGAATATATAGAGACTTCGATATGGGTTTTTCACCCGGCCCACGAGGGCGCGATTTTCCTGTATAGTAAGTTGTTAAAGGTCCGGCACGCCCTAGGGCACAGCGGTGTAGGAATAATAATAATAATAATATATAGAGACGTCTTTGCTGGACACTGATGAATTGATGTCCCAAACAGTGACCCCGCTTCCACCCAGAAGCATTCCTAACCCTGCATGTTTTACTTGCCACGCCCAGGCGTTGTAGGCCGCATGGTATGGCGCATCGCATCGCTCAATTGAACTGCACGCATCGAATCAATGAAATACAGTCAATCCTGTATCGAAGCGTACTTGCATCAAAATCTCTGAATCTGCAGCCAGCATTTGATGGATTTGAGTGCAATGTGATGCAGTTATTTGATGCGATGTGTGGGGCGTCAATTCATCAATGTCCGGCAAAGGCGTCTCGATCACTCCAAGGTGCACTTACCGCCCTGGCTGCCAATTCCGACCGTGCTCTCATTTTGTTATTTATTTCATGCCACACGCGATGTCAACTTTTCACCCCAACGAAGCCGCCATTGGGATCCTCCCTTTATCCTCATTGTAGACTCCTCGGCCCTCCACGAGCCACTTCTACCCCATGCCCCGTCCTAGAACGACCTCCACGTGTCTGATGATCACCAACAACGCTTTTTTCCCTCGACGCAACTTCCATCCGCGAGGAGGGAACCTTGGACCGCGGGAAGCTTTCCCCAATTCTCAACAAACTACTGGAGGCTCCCATCAGGCAAACAATCGGCCTTAGCCAAAAAGGGGGGCAGAAAACATGTACTGAGATGCAGGAACAAGCTACCAGACCTTCTAAAAGGAGGCACCATCCCTTGTCAGTGGGTTTGAGACTATAGAGACGGCCATGAGAACTTTTATATCGCAATGGCCCAACAGCCTTGCCCCAGGCACCAATTAAGCCCCTCATGTTATGTGCGCCCATCATTAGGTCGGAATTCATCACTCATTGTGCCAGTTAATCATCGTTAGATGTTCGCCCATCCCACCAGACCCAGGTAAACTCCCCACCGACTTCAACTGTCACACACCTCACTGAACCCCCGCAAGCTTCAGCACGTTGGGGTTGCTGCTGAAAAGGCCTTGGTTGGCCTGGTACAGCAGAAAGACAGTCTTGCGGACAATCTCGCGAGTCTCATCGTCAAGCTGCTCCTCAGGCGGGCTGAGGACAGCCTCAAAGATTGGAATCAGCTTGGGAGTGAGCTGCTGAATGGTGGGCTCGTGGTTCTCGTCTGGATTTGGTTAGCGCCAGACACAGGATTGCTCCAAAAGAGCTGGGAAACTCACAAAGCTTCAGAATGCACTCGTACACGGGTGAGTTCTCCTCGTAGTCATCCTTGAGCGGAAGGAGGTTGATCAGGGCGGGCAAGACTTCGGGAAGTGGGATTCGGTCAGGGTGCGCCATGGTCATGCGCGAGATGCAGCCCGCGGCGTTGTCCTTGATGCGCGCCTCCTGGACCTGCAGCATCGGCTCGAGCTTCTGCAGGATGGTGTTGTAGTGGGGCAGGTACGTGTTGCTGTCGGTCGAGTTCAGGAGGAGCTGCCCAGTGGCGTACGCCGCGTTGCTCTTGGTTTCGAGGTCCGTGTCCGACAGACGCTTGAGGAGTATTTTGAGCAGCTTCTCGGTATACGGCGTGACGGCCGCCTCCATGTTGGCAGCGCACTCGGCGATGACACCGACACCGGTGGACCGCTCAATGTTCTCCGACTCGGATGCGGCGAACCTCATGATGGGCTTCTCGAAAATCTTCCAAAGCTCGGCAAAGCCTGGGCCAAGGGCAACGGCAAGACCAATGACAACGTCGAGGGCTGTATCGATAACAAGCCAGTCGTACTCGGACGAGCCCTCCACCTCTTGCTCCTCATCATCGTCGCCCATGTCCTGCTGGCATGGGTGCGACCGGGTGATGATGGTGGAGATGACCGTGACCACTTCCTTCATAAAGTCTTCTTGAGCCAAAATGGCAGGGCCGCAAGCTTTGAGCGTAGCCGCCACGTTGCGGTTGATCTCGGTGACGACAGACCTTGCAGCCATTAGCACGGACCGCAATAAGAAACTGCAGATAGAAGGCAGAATGACAAAGGCAGTCAGAAGTAGATAAGCACGCGTCCTCAGCATCCGCATTAATGCGTTTGAGTGAGCTGGGTAATAACGTAAGGTGGTCATCATGTAGAAAGAAGAAAGAGTAGAATACGTTTGGGACATACCGATCGGATTCCTCGTGCCACAGTGCAAGTGTCGCCTTGGACACAATCTCGCCAAGCTTGACCAGCGTGACAGTGGGTGTCTGCTTGAGCGGCAAACCGGGCTCCCAGCTGATGCCGGTCTCCTGCTCCATGAGCTGCCAGACGCGGGCATATGATCTCCAAAGAGTGGCCACAGCGGCCTTGCGGCAACCCTCGTAACCGTGCTCGGCCAGAGGCGAGATGCTCTCGACCGCCTTTTCGAGGTACTCGGTGATCTCTTGTGTGCCGCAGGCATATGTGATGACATCGCCAAGGATCTCGATGGCCACCTCCTTCTCAAGCGCCTCCACGGAAACGCCGAAGTCCTCGTAGTCGTCATCGTCGTCGTCATCCATCCACTCCTCGTCCCCGCCCTCGGCACCCTTGATTTTGAGCTTCTTGCCTCCGGTGATGACCTCGTTGTCCGTGCCTACGATGCCCTTCTCCTCCTCGCTGAGACGGAGCTTGATCTCCTCTTCCTCGAGCTTCAAGCTCTCAAAGAGGCCCTTGAAGACTCCAGGGAGGAAGGGCGCAAACTCCTTCTCGTACACCTTAGCCAGAGAGCTCCAAAGAATGAAGCTGCTTTCCCTCAACCGAGAGTTGTCCAGCTGGAGCGCCTCCTCGCTGGACCGCATCAGGTCGACAACGTAGGGTTGGAAGGCCTGGGCGCCGACAGCAGTGGCGATGCGGCCGATGGAGTCGCAGACGCCGCTACGCAGGGAGAGATCGTCCTCCGAGTCCTTGATGGCGAGGTAGGGACCCAGGGCGCGCATGGTCTGCTCGAAGTAAGGCTGGAAGTCTTGGCCGAGGCATTCAGCAATGGCACCGATGGCGCCGGAAGCAGCAACCTTGACCTTGTAGTCGTCGTGGGTGATGAGGGCACCAATGTTGCTGATTAGCTCCCCGGCGTTCTGCTTCATGAACTCCGCGTCGAGCCCATCAGACATGGCATCTAGAGCGCCACAGACGGAGCGGATGATCTCAAGATTTTTCTTGGCCAGTTTCTCGTCCGAGGCGGGCATCATGGCGGCCTGCAAGTTCTTGACAAGGGCGGTCATGATGGGTTCGTTGAAGGCCGAGAGCTCCTCGGCGATATCGTCAGCCAGGCGAGCAAGGCCGATCAGAGCCGTGTGCCTGACACCAACGTCCGGGTCGTTCAAGAGGTTGATGGCAAAGGGCATGATGGCCTTGACTTGGGACGCGATAAAGTCGGGGGCGCCCTCGACCACGGTCCCCAAGGCGAGAATGCCAGCTTTCCTGTACCCAGGCTCGGCGGAAGTCGCGAACTTGGGGAGCGCATCGAGGAGGGGCACGATGACTTGACGCGGCGGCAGGTCGTTGGCCAGCTGATCGAGCAGAGCCAGGGCAGAACGGGCAGGCCCCATGTCGTCATCATCCTCATCGTCATCAATCTCAGTGAGGATCAACAAACTCTTCTGAGTAAGTTCTTGGCCCATGTCCTTCATGCCCTGGATCTTCATGCGACGGTAGCGGACTGTCTGTGCCAGAAACGCGAGTGCCTGCGCCCGGACATCGTCCTCTGCCTGCTTGTTCGCGGCCAGGTCGATCATAAACTGGACGAGGTCCTTGAGGTACCTGCCAAGCAGAGCCGACTCGTAGGCGAGGAATTGTTGGAAGACCTCGAAGGCCTGGCCGGTCTTTTCGTCATCGCCGGACTGGACGGCGTCCTTGAGAACATCGACCATGGGAGGGATGAGGGTCTGCAGGGTAGCGACCGACTCTTCGTCCTCGAGCGGCTCGAACATGAGCAGCATGGCACCGATGGACATCATGGAATTGATGCGCACATCAGCGCTCTGGGGGTCGCGGAGGGTGTGGCCGAAGAGTTCGAGGAGCTTGGGGATGTGGTCGGCAAAGGAGGTCGGATTCTCCTCCAGCAGGCTGAAGATAATGTAGGAGCCGACCTCGCGCTGGGAGACCTCGCTGCTGCTCGCAAGGTTGAAAAGAGCGGGGATCAGGTCGGGCCACTCGCCGTCCTCAAGGTCGATCGCGGCAATCGCAGCGACAAGACGGGCGTTGGCATGACGAGCCCTGGGGGTTTGCTCGTTCATGGTGGCCTGGACGAGGTGCTGGCGCACTGCGGGCTTCTGCTCCTTCGAGATCTTCTCCCAGTGCTTGGCCGCCAGCCGAGCGGCCTGTACGGCTGCCTGCTGTCGAACATTGAGGTCCTCGTGCGACGCAACGAGTTCGCAGAGGAGCAAAAGAGACTCCGAATGGGTATAGAAATTCTTCTGCAGCTCGGCAGTGACCGCCTTGAGGTTTTGGGTGTTGGCTGGAGGGCAGAAGCGTCAGCATCGGAACGTGGCTGCTTGGAAGAGGATGTTTGCTGGGTGGGAGGGAAGGTGCTTTGGTATCGTGCAAGACTGTCGGGCAAAGCGCCAGGCAAATCGGGATAATAAAACTACTCACGGATCTGTGTCTCCAACAGGAGAGCGGCCAACTTTTGCTTATCCATCGCGAAAAGGGGTATCACAAAGAAGAAAGGAAAGGAAAGAGAGTCGCGCTGGTGCGGGTTGTGGCAGAGAGCACCCAGGAACAATTTTAGGTTTTTTTCTCAATCTCCAGTGCGGGCCTGCCTGATAAGATATTAGCGGGTTGCTGCGGGGCCCGGGCGGGGCAACGAAGGACCCTTGCCAAGTGCGGGGCATCTGCCTTCACCGCCTTGTGCATGTAGGATTCCAGAATTGAGGAACAGGCTTACGGTATGTAGATCTTCAACCTCAACGCGAGGTCCATGTCGTTGCATATGAGCTGGAGTCAATCCAAGACGCTGCTTGAAGCTTAGAGGGCTACAGCTGATACCGGCAACGTCCAATGGTTACCAAGTTATATCTCATTGCCTTGCTCAAGTGTATCTCAGTAGGTATCTGTAACTTCAACCTCACCTCGGTCTTTAACGGGCTTGCTCCCAGTGCGACTCGGAGAAACTCGAGATCGCCGGACTCTGTATCTACTCAACAAGCGGCTCTCGGGCCCCTGGCCGCCGGTCGTCCGGCCCAAAAAATCGAAATGAGAGTATTGTACTGTGAAGGATTTCCACGCTGTGAGTCGAGCTGCCAGCCTTCTGAGCATGCAGAAAGCGCACCCGGGTGAGGAGGCTGGCTGGATTCCGGGTTAGAAAAGAGAAACTCGCAACTTGAAGGCGCGGAAAGGACAAGAACTTCCAAAACACTAGCGACGTACCATGGCGGGGGTCGTTTGGCCTCATCAGTGCCATCGGTACTATCGCAGCGGCGAGCTTTCAAGATCACTCGGGCGATCGCCATGGTACGCGGCGACTTTGGGGCTGCGACGGCCAATGTCAAAGCCATCGCCGCCGACACTGCTTCTGTCACCATGATTCTACGGAGAATCAGGGACAGGATCAACGCCGGGCGACACATAGACGGCGAGACAGTCAGGATGCTAGAAGAGATTGTGTCGCGGTGCAAGGACACATTAACGACGACATTAACGGGATCTATCGCGTCCTCCTGCCGCTTATCGCCAACATCAAGTCAAGGGAGCCGATGAGCAAGAGGCAGCGCATGTGCTGGCTATTTGCGAAGTCCAAGATTTGCGGACAGCAGGCCACGCTGGCTTCGCTGAAGTTGACCCTGACACTATTTATCAATACGGTACAGCTGTTGGATGGCTATAACATGGGGTATGTACCGGTCGTAGTATACTTGGGGAAATGGGTATCGGAAAGAACAAGACCCATGTGAATAATTGTGGTAAGCTGGTTACTGATGTCAACAGTATATCCACCATGTGGTTTTAGTGGCTGATTCAGCCACTTACCGCCACCATGCACCGCTTTTAGGACCGTGCGGTCAGCGGCTACGTTCCCAGTCAGACATGAAAGCAGTCCGGGCAACGATCACGTACGCAATGGCGACAGGGAGATTGGATCTTGACGAGGAACGACAAAGATTGGGACAATCACAGTAGCGGAACTCCACTAACACTACACAGCCTCAGCCAGCAGATCCCGCTTTAGCTGCTGAAGATAGGACGCTGAACACTTGGAGAACGCAGCCCCCAAGTTGATCTGCTAAACTAAGTCAAGAGGCAACAGGTGGCGTGAGAAAAGGGGAGAGAGAGTAGAGGGCTTGTACGAGTTGATGGTTGAACGTCAACGAATTGGATGTAGTTAGCGTGCCAAGGCCCTTTAGGCTTCGTGCCTCCGGGCGAAATAAATTCCATCCATCCATCCATTCCCAGTCAGTGATATTAGCGCTTCTGGCAGTGGCTACCCTGCTGGAAGGCGCTGTAGCTCGCCGCTAGGCCCGGGCGAGGTCAGCGACGAGGTCAGCCGGTGTGGTGAAGATACGTCAATTCTTACCAGCCTAGCCACTGCGGTCTGGTGGAGATCTGCGCATCGCATGCTGGGCTGGTCCGTGCGCGCCGATGGTCAGCAGGTCAGCGACCGTGCAGCGGATTGGTGAATACCAGCGCATATCCCCGAGCGGTATGTGAGACGAAAAACCCGACTGCGGATATGCTGGGACCGACTTGGGAGACTTTTGACGCTCGGAAAGTTCAAGCGGCGCTACCGAGGGACTGCGAGATGGCAGCGTCGGCGCAGGACCAGATCGTGGTCGAGGTGGCCGACCGACCACCCTCGCCGAAGCGACCGAGCCGCACCCTGAAACCGAGTGCGAAAGTGCGCGAGGCGATGCAATTGATCGAAGACGCAGCCACCGTGGCAAAGACGACTACGAGCGAGGTTACGCGGACCGCCGCGTCGAGAGGAACACGCGCGGTGGGAACTGGATATGGAGTCAACGGTCGGATCGAGACGGGGAAGTCGGGGCTACAGCTGGTTGTGAAGGCGATCAATGAACAACGGGACGAGATGCACAAAATGATTACCGAGCAACGAAACACGATCGGAGAACCACGCGATTGTGATTAGCAGGCAGCACGATTCGAGTCAAGAGCTACATCACCAACTAGAAGACACCAGCGCCCAGCTGTCTGAAAAACTGAGACAAGCGCGAGACCAAATTGATGTCCCTCAACGCAAGTCGATCGTCACGACCACAGCGCAGGCAAGCCCGAGTAGATCGTATGCCGAACCATGAGCCTACCCGTCTGCTGCTGGACGCTGTCATCCCAGGGGATGTTCTCTAGGTTCGACGCCACCCTGGTCCTCCCAAGAGGCACGAAGACATGGCAGTCAGGGGACGCAGAAAGCAAGATCGACCTGGTACTGGCCTCTGCAGAACTAGCAGACCAGCTACTTAGGTGCAGGATTCATCCCTGTGACCACGGATCAGATCACAGAGCGATCGAGACGGCATTCGAAATCGCAGTAGAAGCCCGCCCAACGGAGACGAGGTTTCTCTTCAAGAATGCGCCGTGGGCAGAGATTAGGAGGCTGCAAAGGGAGTGTTCGTCCATGAGATTGATGATGCGGTCTCCTTCGCCTTGTTTCAATGGTGAGACATCTTCTCCTCCGCAGAGCTCGTCGTGGCGTTGAAGTCACCCGCCAGATCGACGTTCTAGTTCCCGTTCCGTCTCGGAACCTTCTGATTAGCCGGTCGAGCTCTCTCATTGCGGCTTCCAGTGCTTCGTCGCTACCACGCTCAATGTAGACTGACACCACCAGCACTGCCCGGTTCGGAAGTCGAATTTGTGCTGTGGTGAGGTCTGCTGACGGCACCGGGATTTACTCAACCTCCATGTCACTTCGCACCCATAACATGCTCCGGATTGGCCAGAGCGCCTCCCGTTATTTCGTCCGATCTCCGCGCCGCTGCCCCATTCCTAAGTCAACCGATACTCGGTCAGGCCCCGCCACCTCTCCCACACGGTGACGGGAACTGGACTCACAGTCCCTGCGAGAGCCCAGCCGTGCGGCATCGACTCCCGCGCTTCCCATCCTCTCACCGCTCTGCCAGCGGCCGATACGCAGCCCCAGGCTTTAGGCCATCCACCGACATGTTCGAGGCGGCTTCTCCTGGAGTGGTTTTATTTCCGACATGGCAAAGTCGAAGCAAGAGTTCGTGGGCGGTCGCGGCTATTCTGTCTTCGCACACTCTTATATCTACGACGACATGGCCACTGAGATGGAAATATGCCTCGGCAGAGCTGATGTCCAACGTTGCTCACATGCGGCCGACCAGGTGCAGCACTTGTAGTCCGCCATCTGACGCGACAGACTACCTCAACATCTGTGGAAGACTCTTTCCAAACCCCAAGTACGGCTGGAGATGGTATGTGTCTTTGTGCTTCCTATTGCTACCGACTCACTGACTTGATAGGTGTGCTGTCGACGATTCGTTCTTTCTCATGAATGAACTTGAGTAAGTTGTCGCTGATTTTAAAATTAATCAGGAGTTTCTAACGATTCACTACAGTATTGACTACCGTTATTCGAATCAGGACTGTGCTCCTTTCCAGGCCCCAGTTGACGGCGTCAGACGAGTTCTCGACTTGCAGGCCCTGTCTGGCAGTTGGGGGGAGTATGCCTAGTCCGTCCTATTCCTCTTTGATCGGAAGCTATTTATACTTGAATTAGTCAAGTTGCACGTTGCTACGACGATGCCGACATATGCGCAATCAACATCGCGCCTAAGCAGGCTGCCGAACAGCCAAATTGCCACTTTGATTTTGACGACTTCAATCTTACGAAATGGAATAGAGAGCCGCGGGTTTTCGACTTGACCCACGGCCAGAAGCTCTTGGGCAATATCAGAGACCGACAAAGTCTGCTGCGCAATACCTTCCATTGTTTGGCTAAAGGTGGCTTTGTCGAGCTTTGGGACAGACCATTCATTTATAAGGGTAATGATGGGGCAATCGGTTCTTGGAACTGGGTGGCTGGACAGGCAAAAGAACTTGGCGACCGAAACGGCTGTTCCTTTGTCGTCACTCGTGATGCCTATAAGGCTGATATGAAGCTGGTTGGGTTCCTCGATGCTTTTGAGCATTGGGAGCTGATGCCAGTGAAGGACTGTCTGGACAGCGTGTTGAACGACATCGAGTGTATGCTCCTGCGGAAATGGCACGATGAAGGCATGGACCACAGCGATATACAGGAGCAGGTCGAGGCGTTGAGACTCCGCCTTCTGTCTGAAGCGAGCCATGTCTCAGTTCACTGGTAAGTCACCCTTTCCTGGCTGTCCGACATCTCGCTAACGATGAAAAGCGTCACAGTATAGGGCCAGAAATCAAGGGTTGGAAACAAACGTAAGCAGCGATGCGACAGCAATGCGTCGGGGAACGCTTGGAGACTGAACCCGAAGACCTTTCACGCTATTCATAACAGCGCTGCTCTCAGATCAATCAGTTCAGTCAGACCCTCCTGATCTGATCTGACTGGTTCAGCGACCCCCGATCTGATTTGAACTGGACTGAATTGAAC
>NW_026944245.1:88156-120361 GCF_033297405.1 Parathielavia appendiculata | reverse complement strand
TGATCTGACTGATCTGAAGAAATGGCCGATCTGAATCGACTGGACTAATCTGGACTGATAAATCTGATCTATAATCTGATCTTTGAGCAGCGCTGATTCATAAGAGGCCAAGATTTAGAGAGGGCTAGGCAACGTGAGTTTGAATCTCTTCCGAGACATATTGCTATCACTTTTCTACAGTCCCTTCTTGAGACCAACGACAAGCAATTGAAGATGGCGCAAGAGCGTCTGCTTCTTCTCCTAATTGCGAATATATACCAAACAATGATGAGCAAATTGGTTCAGCAATGTCTATAACATCTCCCACCATGCTCCCTGTCCGTCGCTATGATCCTTTAACACCAACAAGCCGGCTGCCAGTCGGACCATGCATGACCCCAGTTGCGGAGTAATTCTTTCCCTAGTGGTGTCGAGCTCAAGATGGAGCTTAAGCAGGTTGCCCGGTAGAAATTGAAAACTGCCCTCGAGTTAGCAATTTGGATAGTGAACCAGCTGCATCAAAAGCGCCATAACAAGTAACAGCAGAAAACCGAACGTGACCGCAGCAAGATGAGTGTGATAGATCTGGAATTAAGATGTTGAGTGTGATAGATCTGAAATTAAAATGTTGATTGGTGTAAGCTGCTTTGATGAGAACCGGGAAAGTAATCAGCCGCCTGAACGGATGCGGTTTGGTGGGTAGGTGATTGAGGGTGGATTGTGACTGGGGAGCTGTGGCGTTGCGAGAAGAAGAATCGGTTTGGGGAGGAAGCGGGGGAATGCAGAGTCAGAATCGTGTTGATGAACACTACGGTGGGGTGACCCAGGTAAAATTTTGGGTTTTGTTAGAGTTTGCGCAGGGCACCTCCGGTAGGCTTGACTTCATAGATCCACTCCGCCAATCGGAAATCGGCTGGAGAACGGATGAGGAAAGTGGGACTTGATACTCCGTAAAGGCTATCCAAAATCACACCCGGTTCCAGTACTGCATCCGTGGAATAAAAGGGTTGCCTGTGAGGAAAGGTGGCTCGTGCGCCTAGTTACCTTCTTGCGCTACAGACGCGCATCTTGTGTCTTCTTCTTTTTCCTTTCCTCAGCTTTCGATTAGCAGAATTGAGTAGTGTTTGCAGCGCCCTTGTGCCTCGCCATATATTGCTCGTCTCTCACATTGCCCATTAATTCTAAAGCCTAGTTATCGCAGTTCCCAACACCCTATCGTCGTATTTTCCCCTTCTTTCTATTCCAATTCGGCCCTCTTATATTCCGCTGTACACTTCAATATACGATGATCAGTAATGTAACGGTCTCAGGTAGTATATTGCAACTAGCTGATGACGACTCTACGAGTAGTACACTGAACTTGGAGAAGAAAAGGAGAGACGACAGACTCTGGTAGCTCGCAAGCATACTTATCCTCGTAGGCGCACTGGTCTGAGCGCGTTGCTAGAAGGTTCGGTGTGCTGTGGGGCGAGTGGGAATAGCCTCATCAGGGGTCTTGGTATTGGCCGAGAGTCGCCGAGACTCGCACCGGGCCCAGCCCGTTACAAGCAGAGCAGCTTACAGATATAGTCTATCGGTTTCAACTCAATCTATATATCTCTGGAAGAATAGATCATAGACCGCGATATAAAGTTCATCTCAAAGTTCTATCAGGCGTTAATGACATGCCTAGGAACGGAAAGCAAGCTTTCGACAGCCTACTACCTGTCACGGGTGGGACAGGCTGATAGACCAATGGCAGTTGTATTCGGGCTACGCTACAGTCTGGGCTCTATTCCGTCAGGTACGGGCAGGCTTGATTGTCAAGACGTAGCTCAAGGAGCTACGGCAGAACTCGCGGCAGCGAGGTGCAGGATCTTCAACCCGCGGGGCCCCCACACGCTGGGCCCTGTTGAACTGAGTGGGTTCCTTGGCACCAAGATTCACGGACTGAGCACTGATGCGAGACTCTGCTGCCTGAGGCCGGGGCTGTTGACAGTGCTCGATTGGCCGCTGTGCCGCACTTGCTGCATAAGCCTTAACGGTTCTGCGGCGCAGCCAGTTTCACCGGTTTCTTGAAACGGACAGCACTAACAAAGGAAAAGAGGCGCCCGTTTTTGGATCCCGAGACCACCTGTTTTTTTGACCACTCTTTCCCAAAAAGATAAGCTTCTAGGGGCCGGACCAGTAGTTGGGTCGGTGACGACCAGCGAATCCCCGGTGTTCGTATGTTTTTTTTTCCCTTGTCAAGTTCCTTGCTTAGGACACAGGCGCTAGACAAACACGACATAATTTCTGCCCTCGGTTACTGAACTATATTTTTGCTTCGCTGAAATTCATCCTCAGGCAGGCGTGTTCATTCAACGCGTCCTACCTCGCCTTGTATTACACAGTATTTTTCGGCATGCCTCCAAATTACGCACTGCCTGGATTCGATGGGGCAAGTTCTCGGCCCCCTTCAGCAAACGATGTCCGGCATCCTCTGGCTTACAGTTTCCACCATTCCTCGTCATGAATGCATTCCTTGGGCGCAAGAAGTACGACTCGTTTCTTGGACGGGAGGGCCTCCACCTGCGAGCCTGGCTACCGTCAAACTGGAAAGCTTTCATCGCCGCCATCGAGTATCACTACAGCATCCCGGAGTCTGTCAAGCGGTCCGGTGATCCGTGGCTGATTGGCGTTCTTGAAGGACTCGTTGAGGCCTATTGTGGCGAGGTAAGCAAAACAATTGGCACAGTCTGAGTGTTGGCTCTGACATGCCCCATAGAGAGGTTTTATGGGAACTCACAGATACAAGGTCTACGGCATTCACAAAATTGCGAGCAAGACGGGCCGGACGGAGACGAACGGCTTGTCTGGAGCCCCTGACTCGAATGCTAAGCCGTAGGAAGAAACCCGCAGGCAGTTCTCCGAGGCAATGAAGGAGCGTTTGGAGTCGCAGTATCGACGTCGAACCACACGAAATGCGCGGCACCTTCGAGGAGTGCCGCTACAGGTCTCGAATCCTCGGTCGCTCCTTTGTCGACGCAGACCCCAATCGGTCCATTGCCATGGTCACCCTCAACCTCCATGACACCTCCTTCACGTTCCAGCCAGGGGATCGGCTGGCCGTTATGGCCCTCGGACAGCTGGGGGGAGTGCGCCAAAGTTGCAGCCGCTCTGGGCCTTGCTGAGTATCTCGACTACCCCGTCACCTTAACCACGCCTTGGCAGAGGTTTGCTCGACAACTGGGATACGTGCGCCATGGTTCTGTCCCCCAGCTCACTGTGAAGGACGTCCTGAGACGCGGCCACCTAGCGCCGTCACCAAAGAGCTTGCTCTTGAGGTCCATGATATGCTCCGAGCATCGTCCAATACAGTCCTCCAGGTCTTGGCTACCACCGAGTGGCCTGTTCGCCGTACGCTTGGTGATCTTCTGCAAGCTGCCGTCCTTGACACGGACCAGCACATTTGGGACCTGGCGTTCGATCTCACAGGCGCCTTCTCCTGGCTCTCCGATTTGATACCTGTCGAGGTGCCAAGAACCTACTCCATCTCGAATTACCCTAAGGAGCTTCTCCCTTCAGCCATCGATTTGACTGTGTCTTGGGCCGAGTACAAGCTGTGCTCGACATTTGCTGGCAACAGTGAGGTGATTTGCGCCGATGTCGGCAGCGGGTTCCTGAATCCATTCTATCCTCAGACGACGAGATGCTCGAAACGGGCGAGCACATCCTCATCGGCGTCTCCAGACCTCTGAACTTCCAGCTTCCTATCGACAGGGCCGTCACGTGCGCTTACTTTGCTGGTGGTAGCGGCATTGCCCCCTTCCGGAGCTTCTGGCAGGCTCGTCTATCCTCTCACACCAACACCGGTGGCCGGGATATCCTTTATCTCGGGGTTCAGAGCCGAGACAAGTTCTGTTACGAGCAAGAATTGCGCAAATATGTGGGTACAGGGCCTATGGAAGTCTATATTACCTTCTCCCGTGACAGTCGCGGTCTTGCCTACGACCGTGGATCGCGCGACCTCATCGAGAAAAAAATGCCGCCTCGATACATCGACGCCCTGATTATGGAGCAGACCGCGACTGTCTCAGAGCTCGTCATGTCGAGGAAACAAGGTGGACTGGGCGGCTATTTCTACGTCTGCGGCTCTGCCGCCGTTTTTTGACTCGGTGATGAGCGGTATCCGAAAGGCGATCTACAACCATTGCAGTTCGAGCATGGAAGCCGCCGACATTATACTCAACAAGGCGTTTGCGGAACGACGGTTCATGCTCGACGTCTTCATGACGCCGAAGTCTCTGCCTTGCAATCTACCGACGATTCCTCTTTCGCAGCTCGCTCGTGAAACTGGGCGCCGTCCTGGTGGCCGCATGTGGATAGCTGTCCACGGCAGTGTGTACGACGTAACCGACGTCGCTCCAATGCACCCGGACGGCACCATCATCATCCAGTCCAACGCTGGTGTCGACTGCTCTACGACGTTCGATAACCTCGCCCACACCAACAACCCAGAAGTCAGCAGCCTCCTGACGAAATACTTTGTGGGATAGTTGACACCCAAGCCTGACTTCTACGGTAATCCGGAGTTGGCGGATCTGTACAACCTTTGGGCGGCATATCTCCGCACATCCACCGAGACACTCGTGGCCCACAGGTTTGAGATGTACGAGATCGCGGGTGCAAGCGATGTCGGCACCAGCCAGGAGTATCTCCGAGGCGCCGAGAATGTATGGCGCAGAGAAAATATGTTGAACATCGGCCTGGGTGTCCGGATGTTCTATGATTACCAGTCCCGTCTACTGCAAGGGGGCTTCTCGGCCCTTTTCGGCGCGAAGTTGCAAGAGCTCATTCTCAAGCTCTCCTTTCCCCTTGCCAATGCTGTGGCGTCCGGAACAGATACGCGGTTGCCTGATGTGCTGGGCATCATTGCTCGAGCCAAGACATCACCAGATGCCGTCGCCACATCGCAGGAGGTGGCGCTCATCGGCCAGTTTGTTTGCGAGAGCAGCAGTAATACTCGCTTTGCCAAGCGTGGCATAGTCAGCTATGCGCCAAACAGCGTGAAACTTGACATTGAGCTGCTGGAAGATATTCGTGAGGAGGCATGCCATGGAATGGATGCTTTGGGTAGCATTGCCGCCATGGCAGACACAGACGACAATCATAGGCTTACCGTCGCCGCAACGATTCTGATGCAGACGCTCGAAAGAATAGCAAGGCGACTCGAGGTCTTCTATTCTAAAGTCTCTCGCCTCCAAGTCTACTAACCAGCGCTGGAACCCAACCCGGCGAGAGCACGCTGGAACCTCGTGCGCACAAAGATCCGAGATGGAACCTTCTTCGTCCTCACCCAGAAGGCGGTCCTTGGGGCCACACCGGCATATGTTCCTGCAGCTAACCACAACAACGGCGTCGACTTTGACAATGTCATGGATCATGTCCAAGCTAGCATTCGTGGCTCGCCAAAGGTTAGCCTGGCGCCACAAACGCTCAATGCGATGCACCTCGCCAGGACGAGCTTACCACCCGCCGAAACAAGCGCCATGGCCACACACGAGAACAACACCGCCAGGCGCGCCATATCCACCTTCATCGACGCCAACATGCGCTCCATCCGGAGGCTCAGCAAGATGCCGCCCATGCCGCTGACTTTCGAGCAGCTGCAGCGGCAGTTTGAAAGCAGCAACCGGATTGGACGCCCGCCGACACCACCGTCCAGTCTCAACTCAAGCCGACCCCCGGCGTCGAACAGTCCGTCGCGTGCCACGTCGCTGGAGAGAATGACGGTGGCACAGAACGGGCGACCCCTTAACAACGGGGTCATGGCGCCCTCATATGGCAGCCTGTTTGCAACCGGGCAGAGCATCGGTGGCATCGGCATGGGCATGGGCAAAGGTATCCACTCTCCGCCGACCCCGCCCCTGGACCCGGCTGCGGCGATGACGGCTATGATGGGAAAGTTGAATGTCAGGTCGAGGGGAAACTTGGCGCCGCTCCATTTCCCCGCGGTGTCCCGCAGCTCCAGTGTGAGGTTGCTGCCGCATGGTACTGAAAGTGCTGCTGCCGTTGGCGCGAGGAACAGGGCGCATTCGCAGAAGCTGTCGACCAACTCGCTGCGGGCGTTTAGGTTGGGAACAGGGGATAGGGGAGCGGTGAGGGTTGCTCCTACTTTTTAGGATGTTGATGTCGTCTGTGTTCGTGTTCTTCTCATCTTCCTGTTTCTACACCCGAGTTCTACTTTTTCTTGGAGTTCCACCTCAAGTACACTCGGGTTGTAGGTCTGCCATGTTATCAGGATGGATGTCAGCTAAAATCCATCAAACGTGTCTGTCTACTCCGTTCATTCAGCCTGAGTCAATGCAATAAAGTCTTACGTCGGGAACGTGGTCTCAGTTATGCTTGATGGATCCTAATCTAGCGGGATAGTGGACTATTCCCTCGTCCCGATGTCCGCCAAATACGCCAGCACCTTTCTGACAAGAAACCTCCGTGGTTCTGCCTGGTCATCATTGCTCAACGCATGGGAGGCGTTCGGTATCAATCCGCTGCGCTCATCCCATATCCCATGTGCGCCGTCATGGTCGGTAGCACGCCTCCACCTCGCCAGCAACTCCTCCTTGTTCACCCAGTCTGGCACAGCCTGGTCCTTGCCCGACATCAACACCATCAGCTTGTATCTAAGTAACCCCCGCTGGCTGACCATGCCAAACGTTTTGGCCAGCTGCTCGTCGCCGATATCGGAGCTGAACAGGTCGTCCTCGGAGGGCGCCTGCGGACTGTCTGGGCTGACGAGGCTCAGGAACCGCCGGCAGCTGACGGGCGTGTTGCGCGGGTATCCGAACTGACAAGTCAGCGAGACGGGCAGCATGCTGTCTGTGGAGTGATCCTTGGCCACCGCCTCCCGCGCCATGGCCACCAGCTTGTCGTACGTCTCGCGAAGCTCGCTCGGCGTCCTGCCCAGGAACCCGGACTCCATGACCCACTTGATGGCTTCGCGATCCGACACGGGCGCCTGCATGATGCCTCCGTCGATGGCCGGGCGCTTGGCGTGTTCAAGGCCTCGGTCAAACGGAGGCGTGGTTGTATGCGGGTTGGGACGGGACAGGTAGTGCAGCACGCACTGGCTGCCGGTGGAGTGGCCGAAGAGGACCACCTTACCGGCGGTGCCGTACTTGGCCTTTTTGTACTCTTGGATGTGCCGTATGCACTGGGCAATCTCATCCGTGTCCCTGTCGAGGTGGCCGAATCCCCATGACTGGTATGAGGAGGTGAGCGTCGGCGAGAAGAGAGACCATTCGGTTGACTGAAGCCCGGCTACGACGTCAGCCACATACGACGTCGTGGCGAGGCCGTCGCCGAGACCGCCCAAGAAGAGGATGCTGTGTGGCTGACGACGAGTGCCTGTGGTGAACTCAAAGGCGACCAGAGTCTCGGTCTGATGAATTAGGTGGGAACCTTGTCAGCCATTGACACACAAATTATAAAAAGTCAAATGCAAATGTGTGGACTTACGAAATGGTGCAGAATCCCTGGCGAACCAGATCTTGGCCAGAATTTGGAGCCCATAGTGGTCCTGGTGGTAGCAGGCTCCGAGTCGGAGAGGGTGAGTGTGATTTCCAAACTGGAGGCGGCAGGTATCTCTGCTGCCGATAGGTGGTCGGGGTGGTCACGGTCCGGCTCTGGCAGGCAGGACGGAGAGGGAGAGCCACTGTGTGTGCCGGTCGTCTTCGTCATGGGGGGCTGTTTCTGTCCAAGACTGCTTGTTTCCAAGAAGTCCGCCACCGCCAGCAGCGGGCCCATCTCGACGTTAACTTAATCGCTCATCGACCCGACATCGGTGGAGCAGTTCCTGGTCACCAGGTTGCCATCTTCGGCATTGTGTGATGCTGTTGCATGTGCTTTGCCAAGGGGGTGAAGAGTTTGACCCCCGGCTGAAAAATCTGGATCCCCCGTGAGCCCCCACAGTTGACTTGATCTGATTGATAAGATTATGCGCCCCCAACAGCCGAGCAGGGTACCGGCAAAAGAGAGGAGGGGGAGCAAAATCAGTGGCCTCGGACCAAAGTATGTGTTATGGAAGCAGTCTCTAATTTCCCATGGATCGACCATATTTTTCAACTCCGTACCGAGAACAGAGAGGGGTGAAGGATTTGTCTGAAATGACTCTCGTCTACCTCTTTCGGTGACATCTACCGGAGCAACCTGCGTTAACGGGAAGGAAGAGCATGCTTCGATTGCAAGATCTTTTACCGCGTGGGGTCTGAGACTCCACGCGAAGCGGAGCCTAATGCGACAACAGTATCAGAATACTGTATACTTCGGGTTGGAGGCTCCGCGCCATGGCCGGGGTGATTTATCTGATCCGATGTGGACACACCCTCCTTGATCCGATCCATCTTCTCCCGAGGCACTCCACCGATGTTCGTGTGTCTGGTGGGCTGGACAAGGCCGACTGTGGCCCCTTGCCGATCTCGCTGCACATGTGTGCTCCTCCGGTTCGAGAGGATGGCTCTTGCGCCTCGAGCGGCTGCATGATGTGCCTTGCAGCGCGTCATACTGTACCTCAACAGCCCGCAGCCGCTGTCATGTGGGTATGCTAGTCCCGAGAACCAGGCTCCCCTTAAGCCTGCTGAAGGAAGTCTTCTGTGGATCTTCCTCGTGCTGGATTTGGCAGTTCGTCCTTCCACGACCGCCGGGTTTTTCCCGAAACCTCTCATACGGCATCTCCATTCAGATCGGATACCTCCCACTGTCCAACAACCCGCTTGACTGATTTTCGGACCACTGAATCCCGTAAGTCGTGATGGGTTCAATACATGTGTGTGAGAGCCTAGAGAATGGGCGGCTCGATATCCAACTCGATATCCAGGACGATATCCAGGACGAGATCGGCGAGCGACTGCCGGCGGAGACGAATGGTCATGGCTTGCCATCAGTCGAACTAATCGCTGTCGACTCGGATCTGGTCTCGGTCTCAACACCAACATCAGTAAGTCAAGAGCTTCTGCTCTTGTCCTGGCTCATGGTCCTCCAAAGGACTCGGGAAGACAGTCAGATCGGTTATGATTGGGCCTACAAGACCTCGGATAACGGGGCCGATGATGAGACGGCCAGCACAATGCGATTCTCTGTAAACGAGGTTATGCCAGACTTCGACAGCAGCGTCGAACAGTCTGCTGCGGCCATCTCTCGCCATATCGCATCGGCCTCGCCAAGGCCTACCTCTGCCTCCCCTGTCTCGCTTTTGTTGAGCACCGGTCCGTTGGCCCAAGCAAGCGAGAGCAAGGAAGTGGGTGAACCACATTAGTTGTTTTGAGGCAAGGATACTGACATCAACCACAGCCTTTGCTTCATATTGAAGTGCATTTCGATGAAGATGGGCACCTCAACATCAACCCAGTCTGGCACAATGAGTCCATGCTCCCGTTCACCGTGAGGTGGCATGTCGAGTCGCTGGCCGACACAGTCAAGCTGTGCATGGCAAACACTGGTGCGCCAGTACGGAGCCTCTTGGGCCCAACCAAGCATGACTTGGACGCCATATGGGGATGGAACCACGAGCTGCCCCCTACCAACGACTTCTGCATGCACGATGTCATATCCGAGCGGGCACAGCGGCACCCGGACAAGGAGGCCATCTCGTCTTGGGACGGGAGCCTCACATACGGGCAGATCGACCGGTACTCGACATATCTGGCCCAATTTCTGAGGAATGAACTAGGTGTCCAGCTGCAAGACTTCGTGCCGCTATGTTTTGAGAAATCCAGATGGACCATTGTTGCCGTCCTGGCTGTCATGAAAGCAGGGGCAACCATGGTGATGATGGACCCGACACTCCCACTTGCCCGCCTTCAGAACATGAAGGAGCAAGTGAGCGCAAAAGCCATGGTCTCGTCACGCAGGCAACATGACCTGGCGAAGTCTGTTCTGCCAGACGGAAAGCTTCTGGTTGTGGAACAGGAGACGTTTGCAGATATGCCAAACCCACAAGAAGCGCTGCCTCAAGTCCCAGCATCGGCTCTCATGTACATTATATTCACATCAGGGAGCACCGGCACTCCGAAGGGCGTCAAGATCTCCCACCAGACCTACTCGAGCAGTGCCATCCCACGGGCCAGAGCAGTAGGATACACAGAGGAGTCGAGGGTGCTTGACTTTGCGGCATACGCCTTCGACGTCAGCATCGACAGCATGCTGCTGACCCTCGCCAACGGCGGCTGTCTCTGCATCCCATCGGACGAGGACCGACTGAACGACATCAACGGGGCAATGCGGGCCATGCGAGTCAACTACGCGGGTATCACACCATCGGTGGCCCGCATCTTGGACCTAGACCTCATTGCATCCCTCGACGGTCTTGGTCTCGGAGGCGAGGCCGCCTCGGCGCGAGACGTCAACCTTTGGGGCCAGCTCACACGCATCATCATCGGATACGGCCCCTGCGAGTGCACCATCGGCTGCACAGTCAATAGCAGCGCCGCCAAGGGCAGGGACTACATCTCGATCGGGCCGGGCAACGGGGCGGCCATCTGGATTGTCGATCCCAACGACCACGAAACCCTGTTGCCGGTCGGTGCGGTGGGTGAGCTGCTCGTCGACGGCCCCATTGTGGGACAGGGGTACCTGAACGACCCGGAGAAGACGGCGGCGGCCTTTATCGAGGATCCGTCTTGGCTCACCGCGGGCCACGGGAAGTACCCTGGCCGCCGTGGGCGTCTCTACAAGTCGGGGGACCTTGGGAAGTACGACCCTGATGGCTCGGGCGAGATTGTGTTCGTTGGGCGGAAAGACACCCAAGTGAAGCTGCGGGGTCAGCGGGTCGAACTCGGTGAAATCGAGAGCCAGCTGAGAGCCAGACTGCCCCAGGACACCAACGTGATCGCCGAGGTGATTGTTCCCCAAGGGTCCGCTCAAGGACAGCCCACGCTGGTGGCCTTCATTGCGCCGCGGTCGACAGCGCACGGGAAAGATTCCGACTTGGAACATGCCCAGTTACATCCCGAGCTCGCCTCGGCGCTGTCTAAAGCCGACGCCGAAATAGGCCAAGTGTTGCCGCGGTACATGGTGCCTACCGCTTACATCCCGGTCAACAGGATTCCGACCTTGATCTCTGGCAAGACCGACCGCAAGAAATTAAGACAGTTTGGCGCGACTGCCGATTTGCGACAGCTGACGGCAGACCAAGTGGCATTAGCGGACGATGCTACCCCTGAGTCCAACAACCGGCCCCTGACTGAGATGGAGCAACGGTTGCGGGAGGCATGGGCCTTGACACTGAAGCTGGACGCCGCCAACATCCAGCCCAACGACAACTTCTTTGCCCTGGGCGGCGACTCCCTGGCCGCCATGCGCCTGTCGTCGGTTTGCCGAGACCAGGGCTTCGATCTCAGCGTCATCAGTACCTTCGGGAACCCCACCCTCGCTGCCATGGCAGCGGTTGTCGACAGTCTCGGTGCCAACAAAGAGGAAAGCGAGAGGCCTGCGTTCAGTCTGATTCCGCAGCCTGCCCACATCGCCATCGAGGAGGCAGCTCAGGTCTGCGGGATAGACCCAGCCAACATTGAGGATATCTACCCCTGCACCCCTACGCAGGAGTCCCTGTTCACCTTCTCCATCAAGTCTGCCGAGGCCTACATTGCCCAGAGAGTGGCATGCATCCCCGATCACATCAGCATCAACGACTGGAAGGATGCATGGGAGACTGTCGTGGCAGCAACCCCTATCCTCCGATCTCGCCTAGTACACCTCCAGGACCATCCTGGCCTCAGCCAAGTCGTGCTTAACCAGCGCATTCAGTGGCGTCATGTTGCAACAGAACTGGAGCAATTTCTCGAGGAGGACAGGAACGACAAGATGAACCTCGGACAAAGCCTCGCCCGGTATGCTGTCGTTGATCCTCCCTCCTCCCAGGACAAGCGATACATGGTCTGGACGCTGCACCACGCCGTCTATGACGGATGGTCGGAGCCACTCATCCTCGAGAAAGTCCGCGGCGCCCTTAACCACACCCAATCAAGAAATCCTTCTTCTCCGAGCAGCACTATGGGCGATTTCGTCAAGTACGTCTGGGAAACAGACGAGGCCGGCATGCAAGACTTTTGGCGACGCGAGCTGCAGGGCGCCGTCGGCTCTCAATTCCCACGCGTGCCCTCGCGCGACTTCCTCCCGAACCCAGACACCATCCTCGAGCGCCGCATCCCCTTCTCGGCCCTCACCATCGCCGGCCTGCCGTTCACGCTGGCCACCTTGATCCGTGGCGCTTGGGCCCTCGTGGCCTCGCGATACTCAGGTAACGACGACGTTGTCTTCGGCGAGACGCTCACAGGGCGCGACATTCCTCTTCCGGGCGTCGAAGCCATCGTCGGCCCGCTCATCGCCACCGTCCCCATCCGCGTGCGCGTCGACCGCTGCGGCGACGTGGCCTCGTATCTGCAAGCCATCCAGCAGGGCACGCTCGCGCGCACCCCCTACCAGCACATGGGCATGCAGAACATTCGCAAGGTCAGCCGCGACGCGCAATACGCCTGCGAGGCGCCCACGGGCTTGGTCATCCAGCCTGCGCCGGAGCACGAAGCGGGGAAGGAGCTCGGCTTTGTCCTGGGGGATGTTGTTCGTGAAGCGATTCACTTTAACCCGTACCCGCTGATGCTGGCGTGCGGGATCGAGGTGGACGGGTTTAGAGTTTGTGCTAGCTTTGATAGCAGCCTCGTCGGCGTGTGGCAGATGGAGCGCATTCTGGCGCAGCTCGAGACGGCGTGTGCTGAGTTGAGTAAAGATTTGGGAAGGAGGCTTGATCAGGTTCCATGTCTCCCTTCTGCCGAGCTCAACCAGATCTGGAGTTGGAATCGGGACCCTCCGTCATTGGTCTTAGATGCGACGACTGGGAGACTGCGGACAGATGTTACTGCTGTCAAGCCGGGGTCTGTTTATCAGCCCCGAGTGGTTGTCCCTTGGGTGTGTGATCTGCGGAATCCGTCCATACTTGCGCCCATCGGATGTCCCGGCGAGATGTGGCTTGAAGGGGACTTCTTGGCTGGCGATGGCGTTGTCGAGTCGCCTACATGGCTTGTGGCCGGGGCATCCCAATATGCCGGACGAACAGGCAAGGCCCAGTCAACCGGGGACATTGTCAAGCTTCAAGAGGACGGCACCTTGGTCTTTATTGGCCGCAAAGACATGAATACCTCGGCCCAGGGGCACGCTGCGGACCTAACCGAGCTTGAGGTGCACTTCAAGAGTTACCTCGATGCAGATGTTCGAGCGGCTGCAGCTATTTCTCGGCCCCAGGGGTCGCCCAAGCAGGAGCTGGTTATCTTTGTGGAGCGACCGCAGGGTTATGGGACCAAACCCAGTGTCGATGTCATGTCAGCCAAGCACACCATCGACGTCTTGGACAATGTGTCGATAGACGTCTGCGCCGCGGTTCCCGTCGGCCTTGCTTCGGCGCTCAAGAAACTTGACAAGTTTGTCCAGAACTCTCTCGCCTCGCACCTCGTGCCCTCAGCCTACGTCGTCATCGACAGGATGCCCGTTCAAGGAGAGCAGGTCGACCGAAGCCTCCTTCAGGAGCTTGCATCCAAAATTCCCGGTCAGGCACTCGAACAGCTCCGCGAAGGATTTCAGGAAGCGTGGAAGACGACCATACCGACACAACCCACGACGACAACGGCCGCAGAAGACATCTTGCAGTCTGGCTGGGCCAAGATCCTCGGGCTCAGCATCAATCAGATCGATGTCGATGACAACTTCTTCCGTCTTGGCGGCGACTCGGTCCTGGCCATGAAGCTGGTCTCCCTTCTACGGAGTCAGGGCCACGGGCTGACCGTGGCCGACATCTTCCGCCACATGCGTCTCGGCGACGCAGCTAAAGTGCTCAAAGTGAATCAGTATCAGAAAACTAACGGGACCACTCGAATAATGGCGGCACGCGAGCCATCGCCGCCCGAATATCAACCCTTCTCGCTGCTGACCCTTGAGGACAAAGAACGATTCGTCACTGAGATAGTACGTCCGCAACTGGGCGATGCGACCTGGTCCGTCCAAGACGTGTATCCGGTGACGGATCCCCAAACTCTCGACGTCATGGCCACCATTCAACCGCCACGGACATCACTCCAATACACCATGTTGACGTTTGACGAGGGCGCTATCGACCATGAAGGGCTACTCCAAGCTTGCAGCAAGTTGGTCGAAGCCCACGATATCCTGCGTACGGTCTTCATCCAACACGACTCTAGCATCTACCAGGTTGTCCTTAAGGACCTGGAGATGTCAATTGCGATCCACCAAACCGAGGCCACGGACATGGAGCAATCGGCCAAGGAGCTTTGCGTCTCCCATATCGAGTCCGGTGCCTACTGCCTCGGCAGCCCCTTCCTCCACATGTTCCTGCTCGAGAACACCGCCGGGCAGTCCTGTCTGATTATTGGACTCTCCCATGCGCAATACGACGGCGTCTCCCTCCCCAACCTTCTCCGCGACTTGGAGACGCTTTACGCCGGCAAGGCCCAACTTCCCGGACCAATCCCGTTCTACTCCTACCTCCTCCAGATCCACAATCCGGACTCCCTATCCAGAGCTCTCACCTATTGGCGCACCCTCCTCTCAGGCGCCTCCCTGTCCGTCCTTCCAGGCCAGACCGCCACCACAAGCAGCAAGGCGATTTTTCGAACCACCCCAGTCCCCAAGGAAGTCAGCCTCCCTGCCCAAGCGGGAATCACAACAGCGACACTCCTAACCTCGGCCTGGGCGCTGCTCCTGGCCCGCCGCCTGCGCACGCCCGACGTTACCTTCGGCGGCATCACGTCCGGCCGGACGCTCGAGACCTTCCCCGAAGCGGAGAACGTCATGGGGCCGTGCTACCAGTTCACCCCGGTCCGCGTCACCTTCCAGAGATGGTGGACGGCGGCGGATCTGATGGGGTTTGTGCAGCGGCAGGGGGCCGAGAGTATGGCCTGGGACTGGGTCGGGTTCGGGAAGATAGCGAAGGAGTGTGGGTGGTTGGATTTTACTAGTGCCGGGAATGGTGGGGAGAAAAAAGGGGTGGCGTACTTTGACTCGGTTGTGCATCATCAAGACTGGGAGGACTTTGATGTCATGAGGTTTGCAGGCCGGGAGTGCAAGGTGGGGATTGTGAACCCACATGGGGATGCCGCGTCGCCGATGAAGATTGTGTCGTTTGTTAAGGGGGGGGCGATGTATGTCGGGGTCGTGGGAGCGGAGGAGGATGAGAAGTTGGTCGAAAGTGTGTTGACAGAGTTGGCAGCTGTGGTGGGAGAATTGGCGAGGGGTGAAGGAAGTGGGTTGTTGGATGAAAAGGTATTTATGAGTGCTTAGTTAGTAGAGGGAAAGGAGGTAACAACTTACCTTAAGAAATGAAGGAAGGCTCAGATTGATTTTGACCTCATGGACTTTCATTATTTCTCTAGTGGACTTTTAGTTTCACTTCTCAACTTTCAGTTCTCGTGCAATGCGATCAGTTATTTGCTTCCATCTGTTGAATGGCCGTACTACTGTCCAAAGCTGTTATTGTTTATGTTGCCCGCGCCCTTTTCCCCATTTCATTCCCGCCCCACAAAACGCCGCAATTTTGTTTACCAAAGAATGATAACTTAGTTCTCAGACATATTACGCACTTCTAGCCGCTTTAAATCTTCGAAGCACTAAATATTGATCTACATGATCCCATTCATCACTCTGCCACCGTCTGATGCATCACATTCGCCCTATAGCCCGGCGATTTCTCAAACAACTCGTCGTGCGTTCCAGAGTCGACGCATCGCCCGTCCTCGATCCAGAAAATGCGGTTCGCCTTGCGGATCGTATGCAGACGGTGGGCGATGGCAATGACAGTGATACCCCTCGATGCTTTCTCCAAGCCATCCTGCAGCAGCCGTTCTGACTCGGCATCCAGGGCGCTGGTCGGCTCATCCAGGATCAGCAGTTTGGGTTTCCTCACGAGCGCACGCGCAATCGACAACCTCTGCTTTTGACCCCCCGAGAATTGGGACCCGTTCGGACCGCATAGAGTCTTATAGCCGTCTGGCAAGGCCTCAATAACATTGTGGATGTTGGCGAGCTTGCAGGCCGCCACAACCTCGTCCATAGTCGCCTTGTGACCAGGCCGCGCACCTAACCCGATGTTGAACTCGATGCTGCCCTCAAACAGCATGCTCTCCTGTGGGACCAGGGCGATCGAGTCGCGGAAAGCTGTGTCCCGGCTCTTTGTCACGTCGACGCCATCGATGAGGATAGCACCCGACTGCGGCGTGTACAGCCGCTCAACCAGCGAGATGATGGTCGACTTGCCGGCACCGCTCGGCCCGACAAGAGCGCAGAAACTGCCTGGCTTCATGTCGATGCTCAGCCCCTTGAGCACCTGGGCGTCTGGCCGGGCGGGATAGGAAAAGTAGACATCGCGAAACTGCACGCTGGCGGCTCGACTGTTGCTTGAGTGATGAGGGAGGCTAGAAGCTTCGAGGGACTTCTCTTCGAAGGAAGCATCGGACTTGGTAGGGGACGAGGGAGAGTCTGCGCTGCCTCCGGCAGCCCCATCAGCACGAGGAGCCGCCCTCCCCTGCATCCCGTCGGACCCAATCTCGATTAGCCCCAATATCCTTGCCATGGCTGCACGGGCACTAGACAGCTCGGGCGCCAGGGCAAACATTTGGCTCCAGAGCAGTGCGCTGACCAGCAGCGAAAACACGACAATCAGGAACTGCGCCGTCGAGACGTTCCCAGCAATGATCTGCTTCGCACCCCACCAGTACGCCAGTGCATTCACGCAGTTCCCCAGGAAGTAGGTAATGGCCTGGCACAGGCTGGCCTGCACCGTTACCCTGAGCGTCTCCTTGCGTGGGCCGCTCAGACTTCGACGGTACGTGCGAAGCGTCTCCTCCTCAAGCGACAGCGCGGCGATGGTTTTGATCGACGAGATGGCTTCGGTGCCTATGTCCACGGACTTGGTATACGCACTCTCGTGGCGCTCCTCGAACTTGCCCAGGACGTGCAGCTCCATGAGCCCCGCGCCGAGGAGCAGCGGCACAAGTGCCAGGCACACGAGCGCGATGCGCCACGAGATGATGTGCGTGAGCACGATGGCCGCGACCATGTTGACGGTGATGGAGAAAAGCGTGCCGATGACGGAGCCGCTGAGCCCGGCCAGGGCGTTGCCGTCGCGCGTGATGTACGACAGCAGCACGGCTGGGGTACGGCCCTTGGACTGGTGCCACTGGATGTCCTGTTCGAAGAGGGAGCGGAACGAGAGCACGCGCACCGAGTAAACAATGCGCTCTGTGACCCAGCCGAAGCCTGTCCAGCTGACGGCGTTGGCGAAGAACTCGATGATGGCGAGCACAAAGAACATCAGACCAAAAAAGTCGCCGCTTGACCGGATGCTGTCCGGGCTACGGCAGATGTTGAGGCTGTCGACCGTGTTTCCAAAGATGACGGCCTCGCCCGAAAATGCTCCGCCGACCACGACGGAGCCGATGAGGGCGAGAGCGATGACGAGAAGGTGCGGCCGCACGGCCGGGGCGTACCCTTTGACTAAAGCCCACAGGGACTTGGACGGTGTCTCACGCTCCCCTTCTTCCCCGTCACCCTCACCCCCATTGGCAATAAATGGGGCGGGAGCCTCGCTTATCGAGGTGCGATTCCCATGCTTCTCGACTTCCCCGTCCTCGGCATCACTGCGTGATGTCATGCTGGCAATGTCCAATTCGCAATCGTTTAATGACCTTGCAGTAGTGGCAGTCTTTTCTTTCTTGGGAGCGAGGGTTTGCAACCTGACCAGCTCGGCGTAGGACCCGTGCTTGGCCATGAGTGTGGCGTGATTACCTTGCTCAACGACCTGCCCCTTATGCATCACGATGATGTTGTCCGCCCCGGTGATGGTCGAGAGGCGGTGGGCGATGGTGAGCACGGTTCGGCCGGTCGAGATGTTGGCGATGGCCCGCTGGATCCGCTCCTCGCTTCTCGAGTCGAGCGCGGCCGTGGCCTCGTCCAGGACGAGAACAGCAGGATCCTTGACCAGAGCCCTGGCCAGAGCCACACGCTGTTTCTGACCGCCGCTGATCAGCCGCCCGCTGGATCCCACCACCGTGCCGTATCCGTGTTGAAGTCGAGTGATGAAGCCGTCGGCGTCGGCAAGCTTTGCTGCGCTTTGCACCAGTTTTACAATCTCGACGACATTGGCGCCCCGTTGCTCCGCAGCGGTAGCGAGATCTTTCCCTTTCCTCACCTCTGCAGCCAGGTCTGCCAGGTCGGAGCCGAGGAGCTTCGTCTTCAAGTGCTCATGGGCGGGATTGCCTGAGTTGATCAAGCCATGTGCGATGTTCTCCAACAGGGACCGGTCTAGGAGAGAGGGCTCCTGCTGCACCAGACTGATGAAGCTCCTCAGTTCACGGACGTTGACGTCGCGGAGGTCATGGCCGCCGAACAGAACGCTGCCGCCCGTTGGATCGTACAGTCTCGTCACCAAGGCCGCGACGGTGGACTTGCCGCTTCCTGACAGACCCACAATAGCGGTGTGCTTCGATGCCGGGATGCTGATATTGATCTTGTCCAGGACAGTTATCTCGGGCCTGGAGGGATAGCTGAACGATACGCCCTTCAGCTCGAAGCCCAGACTTAACTTTTCCGTCTGCTGTGACAAAAGCTGGACGCCTGATGCTGCCGTCCCGTCGATCTTGGACTCGCGGTCCATCTCCTCGCGCAACTTCCGGAACGAAGCAACGGCAGCCACGAAGAGGTGGACAAAGGGCGCGACCTGGCTCAAGAGCAAGGTAGCTGTAACCGTGTTAGAACACGTAGAACCTCGGAGAAGACTAGACATGGAGGGCACTTACCCTCAATCAGAATGAAGATGACAGTGAACGTGTCACCAACTGTAGCCCCCCCTGACTTCTGACCCGCAGCATCGGCAATCCGCCTACTCCCCTGCCAGAACGCCAAACCGTTCGCACCGTATGCGATGAAGTACAGCACACCAGACTGTATGCCCACGGCCGTGGCTTTCTTCACCCCCTCGCGCTTCGACGCAGACAGCGCCTCGGCGAACTTGCCCTCCAGCCGGTTATTCGCCCCGAACGCCTGCACCACAACGACATTGGACAGTGCCTCGGACGCAATCGACGCAGCCGTGGCCGCGTGGTCCGCCACTAGCCCAGAGTACTTCTCAATATAGTGGCTGCCCACAAACGACATCAAAAAGTATGCCGGCAACAGCGAGATAAGCATGGCAGCCAGCTCCCAGTTCTTGATAAAGGCCACAATGTAGGCCGTGACAAAAAACGACACGCTCGACAGACAGATTCCGACCTTCTCGGACGTGCCAGACCGAATAGTCTGCACATCCGCACTGAGGCGCTGCGCAACCTCTCCCGCTGGCAAGCCGTCAAAGTACGACGGCTCCTGCGTAAGCAGCCTAGCAAGATAACGCTCGCGTAGGCGCTGGGCCAGGCGCGAGCCGTACAGTGTCCAGCATGTTAGGTGGGCGTAGATGGTGACGAACTGGGCGATAGCCAAATAAAAGATCATGAGGATCTTGTCGTTGACGCTGCGCTGGTAGGCGTCGGCCGTGGCTGGGTCCACCGAGGATCCGGCCTCCTCGACGCACGTCACCTCGTTAAAATCGTTGAGCAGCTGGCCGAAGAAGATGCCAATCAGGGGGAAGGGTACGCCTGAGGCGATGGCGCACACGATGGCTGCTGCGAGCGTGGAGAGGTCGAGCTTGGTAGGGTTGCCGGCCAGCAGCAGGCGGCCGTAGCCCGAGAATGTGTTGACAGCCTTCATGGTGATCCTAAGTCGACGGTGTCCGGACCTGCTGCCGTGTGATGTCCCTCCTTCTTTCCTCTGGACCTTGAGATGAGAGGTCTTGGAATGTTGGCCGTCAACCAACGGGGTGTCATTAGAAGAGACTGTCGGAAAGGGTTTAGATCATATTCAGCCGACATCGGGCCCGGATGTATTAGACATTAGACAGGGGAGGGGTGCCCTTGTATTGTGTGGGGCGTGTGAAAGGACAACGGGTGGTCAAGACTGACTCCACGCATCTCCGCCCATGGTTACGACACGGCACAGTCGTGCGATCCCTCCCTGGTCCCTGTGACCCTCGAGCAGACCGCTATTTCTGGTAATGCGACGCCGTCCTTGATGCCGAAGCAAAGCGACAGAAGCCACGACGCCACGTCGAGGATAGAGACCATGAGCGCGAACAACTGGCGGACGGCCGCCGATCTTACAGCGAGGAATTTGGACTCCAATCATGAGGGGCGCAACGGGTAGATATTGTGTATACAGCATGAACTTGGGCAGTTACCACACTTTTCTGCGGATGCTGCACCCTAAAGCTTCGCATTCCATGCCGCGCGATCGGCCGACTCCAACGGCTTCTCCCTCCCATCCCAAAACAACGGGCATAGCTGGAACCACTTTTCCCTGCTGCAGATGGAGTGTACCGACCGCTTGTGGCCCAGGTCGACGTACTTGCCGATCGTGAGACCTTGCGAGTTTTCGTATGAGAGGATGATGGCGCCCGAGGCCTTGGGCTCTCCCACCACGTTGGCCGTGCGCGGGTCGTCGAGAAAGCAGTAGTGGATACAGCTCGAGTACCACGCCGTAACCCGCTTCGCGCCACGGAACGACGCGTCACCCACGAGCGAGTGCCGCCCGCGGTCGTAGTGGCCGGCGTCCCAATGCGCTCCGTAGTGGTCTTCCTGGGGAAGGGGGAAGAAGTGTCAGAGTTGCTCAGGCGAGGACTTGGGAAGAATCAGCGACTGGATGGGGCCTACCTTTGCCCAGTAAAGCTCGAAATAGGCAAACCGAGAGTCGTCGAAGCGCCCAAACAGGCAGAGGACATGCGGGTCAAAGTGCAGCTTGCGCAGATACTCGCGATGCTGGTCGAGTGTCCCTGTTTCGTTCCACCCGGCCGCAACGCGCGGGTCGTTCTGCCACTTATTGAACAGCTCCAAATGTTCTTTGTTCTGCCAGTCCACCGCTTCGAGAGAGAAGTGCGTGTCGAGCTCGGGAACGTAGCGGCTGTAGACAATGGAGCCAGGCTGTGGCTTCGGCCGACGTATTGGATGGCGGGTGAAGACAGGCTCACCATCGGGAAACTTGTTCGTGATTTGGAAGTTCTCGGGCATGATGGGGAAGTCGGCCAGGGACTTCAGCAAATGGCTATCCGTGCCATCTCCCACCACCCAAATCGGGCGGGGGCCCATCGGTGAGGCAGCCCCTTGCCAGAAGGAGCTTCGGAGAACCAGCAGCTCTGCTTCACCGGTCACGACCGGCATCTTGGTCCCAGCGGGTGGCCCGCGGGCGTCCCAGCGCGGCTTGGGATGCTCAATGGCCAGGCCCGTAGCAAGGAGCGTGTCCTTGAGCAGGTCCTTCCCTTCACCAGCGAGCGTCACCCTGAAATACTCGTGTGTCGGGTATGCGAGGTAGATGGCGTGAACTACGTTCCAAACCGGCCCGAGCGAGGGGGCACCGGCACCGGTCCAAGTGAAGACGGTCGAGGGACTCCGGCGGGCGCGGGCCCAAGGGCTGTTGTCGGCGATGGGCGGGCGCTCATTTTGTGGTGGCGGGGTCAGATCGAGCCAGAAGAGGGAGTCGATATGAAGGGGCTCCTGCAATGGACGTCCATGTTCGGGCTGCTGCTCGTCAAAGGTCAAGACGAGCTTGGCTGGTATTGATTGGGCGACAGTTTGAACGCGGTATGATGTCAGGAACGGATGTGGCAGCTTCACCGGAGGGTAATTACTGGCCGGCGTCGACGTCGGTGCCATGACGGTGGTAATTCTGATTTTTGAGACTGCAATGGCAGAAGGAGAGGAAAGCAAGCTCAAACAGGAGAAGGAACCACAAGTCAGTGGATAATCGGCAACAAAGTCAAAGGAAACTGCCGGCTCTCACATTGTTTAGGTACCGATATCGCATGAAGGTACCGACAGGGAGGAATGGTTCCAATGCCGACCCGAACAGGGGGCGGAGGTGCGGTTCCAGGCCCAGACGAGCCGACGCCAGTACGGATTATAAGAACCGATCCCGGGAGAAAGACAAGACTTCAACCTAAGCAATTCCAAGAGCGTTGCGAGCTCCACGTACCCGGTACCCTCCCTCTCGAGATGTCTCTGAGAACGCAAAATCTCCAGTTTCAGCACTTCCAGGTGTCTTTCCCGGCCGAGCACATTGTCCAGGTCACTATCAACCGACCCGACAAGCTGAACTGCATCAACAAGGCCACCAGCCGTGAAATAGCCGGCATCTGGGAGCGGTTCGACCAAGATGAGAGCCTGTGGGTTGGCATCATCACGGGCGTGGGGCGCGCGTTCTGCACAGGGGCCGATCTCCACGGTAAGTGCTCCGTTCCGTGGTGGGGATGTGGTGCTCCACCCTCGGCTGCAAAATTTTTATCAGATCATCAGATCAAGAAGCAAAGACGAGGTTTCCCCGGCTGACACATGCGCAGAGTGGAACGCCATGAACCAGGCTGGGGTGGTCAACGACATGGCAGCTCCGGGCCTCGCTGGACTTCCGCGGCGGGCAGGCAAGAAGCCCATCATTGCGGCCGTCAACGGGCTTTGCATGGGCGGGGGATTTGAAATGGTGGCCAATTGCGACGTGGTAATCGCAGCGTCGTCGGCCGAGTTCTCGCTGCCCGAGGCCAAGCGTGGCATTGTGCCCGTAGCGGGGTGTCTTCCTCGGCTGGCTCGCACCATTGGGTTGCAGCGGACCATGGATCTCGTGTTGACGGGCAGGAGCGTGGATGCCAGGACGTTGAGCGAGTGGGGACTGGTCTCGCGTGTGGTGGATGCGGCTGCCGACGGCGGCGTTGCGCGTGCAGCGATCCAGGTCGCGCAGGAAATGTGCCGGAACAGCCCGGATGCGCTCATTGTTGGGCGGGTGGGAGTCCGTATGGCCTGGGAAAACGGAAGCGTCGAGGATGCTGTGTCGGCATTGGACCGCGACTGGTATCCCCGGCTGCGGGAGGCGCCCAACTTTGCCGAGGGAATCCGGGCGTTTGGGGAAAAACGTCCGCCCAAATGGCTGGACTCGAAACTGTAGGTAGTATTCCACTCGGCTAAGAAACTATCGGATGCGAATTGCCTGATGGTCCCTCGTCAACTGCAGCTGGCATGGCTGCTGTGTCTTGGTTGTCGAATCGAAAGTGGGCTCTAAGCGAGCCGGGGCCAACAACGTGAAAATTTTCATCTAATCTGATGGATTGATTAGATCAAGCCTAGCAAAGTGGGGGAGGCGCTCTTGGCCACCCCGTTGCAGAAAGATGCCAAGAATGGCAGGTGGAATGAGCTTGAGTTGTTATGTAAAATCCACCACCGTGGTAGCTCAAGAACGAAGCACACTGTGTACACACACTCGAGATACACCACCGATTTCGGGGACGTGACAGACAAGAATGGCACGATCTAATCTTATCAGATGCAGGCAGGCTTGATAGGAGAAAACGGAAAAACGGGACAGTCCCGGGCCTTCATCGGGTCGGGAGAGCTGCAGCTTTGATCAATTGATACCACCCTGATCCGACCCAACCTTCTGGTTCTGTTTACCTTACCAAACTTCAATCCCTTCTTCCTCTTTTCCAGTCATTGCGACTCTGAGTGTCGTCTGTCTCGGTCCCCTCAGAGCAAAAACCAAAATGGCGCTGCTGTCTAGTGTGCGCGCCAAGCTGGGGCGGGCGTCGACAGAGGAAGAGGGCAAATTGCCGGTCGTTGTCGACACCACCGGAGAGAAGTCCCCTAGAGATCCCGAGATCAACGATGCGTCTGCCGTCAATGGCCAGGCTGATAGGCCCGGGAAGGACTTGCAGGAGGGTGTACGGGAAATCGAGGCCGTGACGTTGACCTGGAGCAAGACGACGCTGATTGCTGTCTTCATCAAGTGCGTCCCAACTTCTACCCGTCTGCGGGCGAATCGAAATGGCTAACCTCCTCTGTGCCTGTCCAGTATCTGGATGCTCTATCTCGTCAACGCGTTCCAGTACAACATTCTACAAAGCCTAGTTCCTTACGTCACGAGCGATTTCCAGGAGCACTCGCAGCTGAATGTCATCTACGTCGTCGCCAACGCCATCCAGGCCGCCATGTACATCCCCTTGGCCAAGGTTTTGGATGTCTGGGGAAGACCCACGGGCTTCATCATCATGACTTGTCTTGCTACCCTGGGCATGATTCTCATGGCTGCATGCCAGAATCTTCCCACTTTTTGCGCAGCCTTTGTAAGACTAGCTATCCGTTGCCTGGTTGTCCTGTTGTCTTCGTGAGCCTTTGCTAATAGTTATCAACTCAGGTTTTCTACCAGATTGGTTTCAGCGGCATCATCTTCTGTGTCGACGTCGTCACCGCCGACTCCTCCAAATTGAAGAATCGGGGCTTGGCCTATGCCTTCACCTCCTCGCCTTACATTATCACCGCCTTTGCCGGGCCAAAGGCTGCCGAGGACTTCCTCGCCAATGTCACCTGGAGATGGGGCTTTGGATGCTTCGCCATCATCCTCCCTTTCGTCGCTGCGCCGCTGTACTTCATGCTCAAGTTCAACCTCAAGAAGGCCCAGAAGCACGGCGTGCTCCCCAGAGAAAAGAGCGGCAGGGCGTGGCTGCAGAGCATTTGGTACTATACCGTGGAATTCGACGGTAGGTTGACTCTGAATCCAGACCTGTATAGAACGATTACTAACTTGTTGTCGTCCTAGCCCTTGGAGTCTTCCTCTTTTCTGCGGGTCTCACCGTGTTCCTCCTTCCATTTTCGCTTGCAGCCGAGGCCCCCAACGGCTGGGCGTCCGGATACATCATCGCCATGATTATCGTTGGCTTCGTGGTCCTGTGCGCCTTTGTCGTCTACGAGTGGCGGCTGGCACCTACGCCCATGTTTACCTTCGGCCTCCTATCCGACCGCACCGTGATCGGAGCATGCCTGCTCAGCGCAACATACCAGATCTCGTATTACTGCTGGGCCAACTATTTCAGTTCCTTCCTCCAGGCTGTCAACAACCTGGGCGTCGCCGAGGCCGGCTACGTCAGCAACACCTTCAGTGTGGTCTCGGGCGTGCTCCTGATCCTGGTCGGCTTCTCCATCCGCAAGACCGGCTACTTCAAGTGGCTCTTGTACATCGCTGTCCCGCTCTACATCTTTGCCCAAGGCTTGATGATCCACTTCCGGCGTCCCGACCAGTCGGTCGGCTTCCTGATCATGTGCGAGGTCTTCATCTCCATTGGCGGCTGCATCTTCATCATCGTTCAGCAGGTCGCCATGCTCGCCGCCGTCGACCACCAGCACGTCGCTGTCGCCCTCTCCCTCCTGTTCGTCGTCGGCACCACCGGCGGCGCCATTGGCTCGACCGTCTCGGGCGCCGTTTGGACAAACACCTTCTACAAGGCTCTCCAGGAGTACCTGCCCGAGTCGGCCCTGGAGAACATTGACATGATCTACGCCGACTTGACAACTCAGCTTAGCTATGAGGTGGGGACCCCTGAGCGGCTTGCCATTCAGGAGGCGTATGGATATGCCCAGACGAGGATGCTGGCTGCCGGCACATCTTTCATGATCCTGGGCATCGTTGCTGTGCTCCTGATTAGGAACATCAACGTCGCCAAGGTCCAGCAAGTGAAGGGTACCGTCTTTTGAGGTGATTGTATTCCCATGCATGCCCTTGAGGGCCATACTGTGAACTTGAAGCCGTTTGGAAAGGAGAAGGGGTAGTAGGCAGCGGGAGGAGAAATATGAGGAACATGATACCATGTAATATAGCGAGTACTTAGTCGTTCCGGTGTAACAATTACCCGGACGTATGCCATTTGGACTTGCCCCATGCAGGACCTGTTTCGCTTGTATACCTCCTCACTGCGTCATCCCTACGCCTGGAATGCTGTCCAACCCTGGTGAGTCCGTCAGCTCCGTCTCCTCTTACAAGAGGAGAATACACTTCAACTCACATCCGTCAACATGCTCTGGGATGTTCTGTGGGATAGTGCACTTCATGGCCTCCTCGGATGTTTGAGTTCGGAGCTCCTTGCAGACGGCGTTGCCGCAGCGGGCATCAAGGGCGCGTTGCAGGGAGTCGCCTTTCCAGCCAAACATGTAGTCGCCGTGCTGCGTATATCCAACACTGTGGATCCCAACTGTTAGCGGATGCGTCCGGTTAGCATCAATCTTTTCAGGGGTCATACGAATCGTCAGTGCTCCACACGAACGGCTGCGAGCCATCCTCTGGCCAAAGGTCCGGATCATTGAATTTGGTGGTCTGTTCACTCTTAGCTTTCTGTCACCACAATAAAGCGGAAAGGAAGACATACATCCCACATCACCTCGTACATCAGCTGGGGCAGCCGGACGGGATGAGTCTCAGGACAAGTGCCAACCGACTCAAAGGTTCCAACTGCTGGATAGGCGACGTGGCTCTTGTGGTCAGGGCTGTCAATGTTCTTGCCGTCCCAGCAAGTCGGGAACGTCACAGTGGTCCTGATACCGCCGTGGCAGAAGCCGGTGGGCAACGTCACGGAGTCGGAACCCGTGCAAGGAGCGCCGCCTTGGTCGTACTCGGCGCCCAGGCAGCGGTGGCAAAGCTGTCTTTGCATGCCCGTCCCCTCGCGCAGGCCGGCGTCTCCGACGAGCATGCGGAAGCCGGGTCTGAATGCCGTGACGGTGGTCTTGCCATCGTAGGGAGGGATGTAGTACACTAAAGGAGGTACCCAGGCCTGTCAGCGACAGAGATGATGGTCATGGAAAAGGGGGTAAAATGTACCTGTGACACCACCGTCCGCTCGGAGGCCGACATTCGGAAACTGACGCACCCGCTTATATGTTCCGTTACGGGCACGGAAATACAGGACGGCGGTCCAGTAGTTGGAGAAGTCCTCGGAGAAGGTGCAGCTGGTGCAGGTTGACTGCTTGACAAGGTCGTGGGTGGCTGGATCCATGCTGACCTTGAACGAGTTTCCTCCGACGATCTGGTGGACGTGAGGTGACTGCGGCATTCCCGGGTTGACCAACGGGTCCATACGCGCGACAACGAGCTGGGAGCAGCTGAAACGGATCATCTGCTGCGCTGCTGCCCCTTGGGCAAGCAGCACCAGTGAGAGAGCCTTGCACTTCATCTTGGTCTGTTGGTCGCGACGAAGGACTGCACGAGGCGACGCAGGTATCAGCCAGAGTATGGTTCTGAAGTTGGATGTGGCCGAACCAAGTTCAGTCTGCCACCCCCTGGACAGGCACAGTGCGGTCCTAAATAGCGAGAGTTCCATTCCGGTCGGGATAACGGGGCACCCAATGCCGTCCAACACCGAGAAGAACGGGGTGATCGGCTGCATGTGGATTAGTAGATTGTTTCTACCTTGTAGTCGGCAGTTGTCGTCCTTCTAGAATCTGGACTGGACATGGGTTCTTGGAAGGGCGTTAATATCGGTTGAATAGGTCCCCTCCCTCCTCCTCTCTCGATAAACAGGGATCGGCTACGCAGGCAATCTGGGAGAATGAGGCTAAACAAGACAGTCACACAAGCAGTATTAAGATTTCGCCGTATACCTTTAGTGTTGGAGGTCTCTCCGCTTTGATTCTAGGGTTATTTAACTGATTGGCTTCACATTTTGTGCTTTCTTTCCCTCAGCTGAGTTAGTCCAGTCATCGTCAACTAAGCCCCGCCTACAATGCGCGAGAACGTCGTGTCATTTGCCTTGAGCACGGTGGTGGCACACCTGCTCTTGTCTAAAGCATACGCCGCGAGGCCCTGCGGGAATTCGAGTGCAGGTTTCCAGTATCGCCTGGGCGACATGAGATATGACGGGCCAGACCCGAGCAAGAACAACGGCCTGGCCACCATCGCAGCGAGTTTGCAAGGCAGCACTGGAACTCCCTTGTTTGAGTGCATCGGACAGTGGCCTAAAGCATGGGAGGGCTGGTATGAAGACGGGAATAAGCTGATATGGGGCGACTGCATCTATACCGGCGCTGGCCTGGCCCAGGACAGGACTGTGTCCTTTGCAGTGGACTGGAAGAAGAGGGCGATGTACCTGGCACACACGTTTGCCTGCTCTGACAAGGAAGGGTGAGCGCCCTTTGTTGGGTCTCCGCAACCGACGCCTCACTGGCTGACTGATATTGAATGAAACAGATCCGACGGGCTGGCAATTGGGTCCATAAGCCTCGACCTCAACTGCACAACCGCAGATGACGGCAGCTTCTGTGTCCCCAAGAGCCCATCGACGGGTACTCGGCCGACGCTCACCATCTCCACTACACTTCTGCCGGCTCCCCTAGATGGGACTGTGGCATGCATAGACGCATCTACACAGTACCAGTCGTGGAGGCTGGAGAACTGGCAACGGCGCATTGAGATGGAGCCCGGATCCTCGCCAACCAATCCGAAGATTGTGTCTGACTCGGGTCCGTCCTTTACCCTTAGGAGCCTTGCCCTCGGCGGCGAGCTCAGCTGCGCAACATCCGGCCAGCAAAATGGCACATTTGTGGGCGCATGCAGGTTCGCGGACGCAGCAGCCAGAACCACGGGCGAGTTCTCCTTTGACCCAAAGCTGAACATGCTTGTTATCTCTCAGCAGTGGAGGTGCGATGACTCGTAAGTACCCATTACCACCACCCTTCGCGTAATTTGTCTGACTTTGGACCTTTCATAGGACATCATTCGAGACCGATGGCGTGATCTTCATGCAAGCATCCTGCGGGCGCGTCTTTAACAGCAACATGTTTATTTGTACTTCCAATCCTGTTTGGATTGGCACAGGAGTGGTGTAACCCAGGACTCCAAAGTTGGGCAGGCTTAGACTTCAGCATTTCAGCTGGTGTCCTTGAAAATCCGTCTCAAAATCCGTCTCCAGAATATTGCTTATGATAACCAAGAACCTTAGAAGTAGAGTTTGTTCTATAGTCAACACTTTGCTGAGCGATCATCTCATTATCTACTCTCATGTGAAAGGACGGCGGTGGCAATGGTCAGCTGTTCGTCGTCCGGTAACACAGCATGCGCCGCACACCATACAGCCCAATCACCCGCTTTATGCTGCTTATCTCGCCTGCGACTGAAAGCAAAGGTAAAGGTTTGGGAACTTTGCTAACTCCTGTTGGGTTGGTGTCGACAGCACGTCCAAGCTGTATTTTCTCCAAGTCCCTATCCTTGACTTTCAGTGACTGCAACCATTCTAACTACAAAGACTCGACAGATATGCGTCTATCAGTGCTAAGTCCCGACTTCCCAGACGGCGCTCCCACACAACTGTTTGGGGACCGAGCGTGGGGCATCGCGGAGTTGGACCTTCAAACCAGCGACGACACAGTCGACTTCATCTGTCTGTCGTACTCCTGGGGTCTTGGACGGACTCCCAGCCCATTCCATCCAACCGCGATGGTTTCGGACAGGACAGAGCCAGCCGTGTCAGCGATAATTATGCAGCGGCCGGCCTGCCAAAGGATCTGGGTGGATGCCTTTAGCGTGCCCGGCGAGGAGCACCCTGCCGAACGAGCAGCGACACTCGAGAGCATGGGATTCATCTACTCGCAAGCTATAGAGGTCATTGTTGTGCTTACCGAACAAGCATGTCCGGCCATCGAGCAAATCCGCCAGAGACGAGATCTGTTGCCGACACACCTCGGCCTGCTTGAGAAGGAGGACTGGGTCACCCGGGCATGGACATACCAAGAAGCTGTAAACGCTAAAAGGCTTTTCATCACCTGCGAAAACGCAGCCCACGGCACCATTGTTGACTGCACTGAGTTCCTGTCATACCTGGGCCACGCCCTCATCTTACTTCCGCTTCCCGAGCGCGCCGGTTATCCACGTCTCGACTCGTTCGAAGACGTCATGACGGACTGGAACGTCGCCGGATACCTGGAGCGGTCGGCTCTACAGGTTATGTCCGCTATGGACACCCGCTCTCAAACTCGGATTGAGGATCACTTCTATGCCATGATTGGAGCCCTGTCCAACGAGCCGGCCAAGCCAGTGCAGCTCTTAAGTCCTTGTGAGGCGTTCATCTCTCTGTGTGAGCGCAAGGGAGATTACTCGTTCATTTTCAGCTCGGTTGAGAGGGACACAACACTCGGACGGCGTTGGCGCCCCGTTGATGACCCCAAGCTTCCCGCAATCATCCGACTGCCTAGCTGGGGAAATGGTTTCCGTGGACGGGTCGATGATGGATGTCTCATCTTAGAAAACGTCGTCATCCTGAAGCCGGCACCTCCTCTGCCGCATCTCGACGCCTTCATGAAGGAATTTGTCGCCGGTTACCGACCGGACGGTGCTTATGCTGGTCTGGACTTCGGAGAGGCAGCCTTTAAAGTCCTCCAGGAATTGGGCTTTCGGGGGACTTCTGAGTATGTCAGCAC
This sequence comes from Parathielavia appendiculata, assembly GCF_033297405.1. Classification (NCBI taxonomy): domain Eukaryota; kingdom Fungi; phylum Ascomycota; class Sordariomycetes; order Sordariales; family Chaetomiaceae; genus Parathielavia; species Parathielavia appendiculata. Next base: position 90,065 of record NW_026944245.1, on the reverse strand, counting down.
GGGATATGGTTTTTTCTTTTGTCGAGAACAACTACCCCAGCTGGACAGCGTTGAAATTCTGGTCGCAGCGGGGATAAGGTGGTGTCTTGGAGCGCCGGGGATCGCCCGGTACACCCAGGACTCCGACAAGGATGAAGTTTCGTTCTACGAGCCGGGCGTCTTTGTTGGGAGCATGGTTGACCTAGAGGATGCGCCCACCATAGTCAGGCTGGTCTAGGCCGTTGCAGCGCCAAGGTACTTCGCAAAACTCCGGTCGTTGTCCTTGCCCTGCATATGCTGGGTCAGACCACCAGGTTCTATAGCTATTTCCATTATTTACCCGCTGTTCTACTTTTCTGCCTGTATACGCATTCTTTTATACGGTGCCCTAAATCAAGGTACCTAGGCTGCTAGAGCCTCAGAGCGTTGGTGGCTGTGCCAACCATCTTCGCTGGAGCTGAACTTGAATGGTTGGATGTGAGCTTTCTAGTGTGGCCTCGCTGCGGCACACTCCCAGTCAACCTCTATAGCATTCTGCCCATCCAACATTCTCCTCGACGGTTCCACTCCCAGCATTATGCCCGTGACTTGCCATATTACGGCATATAATCCTGATTATTTAAATTATCTATGAACACTACCCACGCAATACCCATTTCCAGCCTGCACAGGGGCAGCATAGGTGCGTATAAGGTGTCCCCCATTGTCGTTAGAACTGGAGGACGCCTGTGTCCTAGGAGGTCCTGCCAGGACATTGGACCGGGATACGCGTGGACGAAACGGATGGTACTAAGGCGCCCATTCCCCTAATAGAAATCGAGCTGCCTGGAACTGAAAGGTACGGTCGGCGGCGCTGGTGTCACGGCATGCAAAGACGCCTATGAAGGCTCGACTCCAGCCGCATCCTGCAAGCCATGAACGTAAATAGCGCCAGCCTCGTTGTCTGTCATCAAACCGCCATAGCTGACGGCTCAATTGCGCTCAGATAAGCGCGTAAAACGCACCTACACACCCGCACAAGAGAAAGGCGCCACGAGGGCGGGGGGAGGCACAACGAAACATGGCCCTGTCTGCATCCTCCGTTTATATGTAGCCCTGGCGCAGAGCGTCGCGAGTCCTGCTTAAAGTACAGCCCGCCCGCGACGTTAATCGAGTATGGGCCCTGGATCGGATTTTGCAGCTTCACCCGTTCCCTTCCTTGGCGTAACAGCCTTCGCTTCTTCGCAATTTTCGTTGTCTTGCTCCTCGCTTACTCCTTAAACTTTCTGGGATTGCACTTGCACCTCTGCCACTGCCTTCTCTTCCACACCCCTGAGCCCCGCAGTCTTCGACACATCAGAGCTACCACTGCCAACATGTCCCTGGCCACTATCACCTTTCCGAACTGGACACCCCCGGCCCTCTCCTCCCTCCACTTAGTCCCAACTGCACTCACGTCCGGGCATTCCTCCAGTCATGGTTTGATTTAGGAGCCTACGAAGGTGAAAAGGAAGGGTGACCGTGTTGTCTGATGGTTGAGGGTGGGAGTAAGTGCTGGTGAGCGCAGTGTAGTTTGCTGTCATTGGTCGAGTGGTAGTTATAGTGCTCGGAGCCAGAGGACATGTTTTCTAGTGCTGGTCGCCGTTGCTACCCTTGCTCATGCTGGCCTTGTCAGAGTCGTCCGTAGTGTCACGGGTAGTGACAGTGTGAGGTTCATGTGCGCAACTCCTGGTTCGACTGGACAGTTCGAACCACGGTCCCTCTTTTGAGGGTGTTACGCAGTGGTCAGTTGCGCCCACCCGTGACAGACGCCTCCATCAAGAACAAGATATCGAAATGTCGACATTGACGCCGGCACGAGGACGTGGACGGGGCTCGCGGGTCCAGGGGACTACAGGAAGACAAGGAAGAGGTCAGGGACAGGGAAGAGGTCAGGGACAGGGAAGAGGTC
>NW_026944245.1:78422-88091 GCF_033297405.1 Parathielavia appendiculata | reverse complement strand
AGGGAAGAGGTCAGGGACAGGGAAGAGGTCAGGGACAGGGAAGAGGTCAGGGACAGGGAAGAGGTCGTGGACAGGGACGAGGTCAGGGACAGGGAGAGGCCAGCAAAATAGAGTAGAGGAGACCCAAAAAGGTACTGTAAAGATCCTGCGTCTAGCGCAGCCATACAGCTCGGGACGCCAGCGCCGGACACCCCCTAGGCTAGTTGACAGATAGGAATAGATGCCTGATTTCCTTGCGATAGATCCCCAAGGCCACAATACACATTATCCCCAAACGCTCAAACCGATCTTTTTGCTCTGGATTTTTTTTTTGGCCGAGCCTCAGCCTGCCACAGGTGTGGCGGAATTCCGGGGGTCTGTGCGGACCCCGTACAATTAGGTCGGCGACCCCGTACAATTAGAGATACTTTAACTAAAGAGGCACTCGATTCCACTAGAGGGTCCCAGAAAAGGATGCAATCCGGGTCTGCGAGCTCGGGCAGCAGGGCCCTGACAAACCGCTCCCTCATGCCTAGCGTGGGAAAGACCTTGACTTCCCTACGCGAGACGTATATTCCGGACTTGCCGTCTTCGGAGTCCGGCCCTTTGTGCGGAATATGAAGCGGCTGAGGAATCTCGCTGTCACGCAGTACAGTCCGTACATCTCCGGGCATTACTTTGATACACTGAGGAGGAAAATGAGGAAATGGAGAGAACGAGAGATACGGTTGAAAGAAAGTAATCCATAGAAAAATGGAAATGATTAGGAAAAATGGAAGGAACTGGCATAGAAGGGAATAACTTGAAGCAGTCTCTATCGTTTCCTATGTTCCTATCACCACATATGGATAATAGAAGGCTACTTTCAGTTACTGGATACAGATAGCTAGAAAGGTACTGTACTTTCAATTAACTACCGATAATGGAAAGAGTCACTTGCAAATCATGTTCTTTGTGTGATGCCAGCCGTGCTATTGCTTTCGGTGGAATTTGACTCACAGACACGGAGGTGGCTGTGGCTTGCAGACAATGTATACCAAATGACTCAAAAGACTGTAATCTGTAGGCAGCAGTGTATATATTCCCCCATCTGGCGTATCAAAGCACTCATTGAACCGCTTTCGTTTCCACAACCGATGCTGCCTCAGCCTGGCACCAGGATGGTCAAACCGCCCAGTGTGGTGTTGGCGCCGATCATTGCCCTCAATTTGGGTCTACGCGCGGCTTTGCCCATATTCCGTCAGCATCCGCGCCTGGATCGTACACCGAATGGCGGGTTGGACATCCTCTCTTGGCCAGGCCTTTGAACTGCCTTGCCCGAGAGATTTCACAGCTGAAAAGCGCCGAGCAGTTACCACCAATGGCTGACCCTCTAAGCTCCAAGACCGACCAGTTTGATCCAAATGTCTCAGGTTGGCATCGGTCCAGCCAGGCAATCCTGGCCCCGCCCAGGATACAGCCCCGTTGACGCGTTGGCAGTGCCGCCGAGCTCTGCCATGAGCCCCTGAACGTTTCCGTCAACGGCCAACCCTTGCGGAACCGTTGGCAAAAGGCTCGGTTGTTCGTACAAGTTAATTCACGAATTCAGTAACCGCAGAAGTCACGGATATAAGCAGCATTACAATATAATTACCTAACTAGAGGGCACCGCATTGCCGCCTAGGCGGACATCTCACACATTTCCATTGCACCTAGAACTCAACGAACGATACCACATTTATATGCAACAGCCACTGACAATGGCCGAGCAAGTGTAGGGCGACATATAGTTTGCGTATGTTAGGTAGTCAAATGCAAAATACCAGACACAAACACGTGAGCCCCTCTCTCTCCGTCAACACACCTTGACCGAAATCAAAAGTCACAGCAGATGAAGTCAACCCCGCCAGGGCAGACCTCCTCTGTGGGGTACTTAGATCAGCCTCTGGCTCAGGGTTATTTGTCATGGCACCAGACGGTTTCGTCTCACCTCTGCGGACGGTTCCGCGATTTGCGATGCAGCCATTCCGCCACATACAGCCAGTCGAGCTATCCAGGCCGGGGCAATTGTCCCAAACCCAACAACCCCAAACGTTGTCCGGATCGCTTGGGCACGGCCAGTCGCCCGGGGAGCCCTGGATAGGGTCGCCACCGTAGCGCCTGCACTCGTTATTGTCGATGCAGATGCACCGGTCGTCGTTCCAGGAGCCAGAACAACGACCGCCGGCCGCGAAGGCGCTGGTCGGGAGGAGGAGGGCAGAGAAGAGAGCGATAACCTTCATGTTGGGCTTGTGGTGCAGTGGTGTGGTTATGGAAGAGTCAGGTATGCTTTTACAGGGGCCATGGTCAGGACAGTGTGCTGAGTGCTGGAGGTGTTGGTTAAATAGGCTCAAGACTTGACTCTCTCCATGTCTTTGGAGATTATGTTGGGATCATCAACGACCCCCTTCACCAGTGTTCGGGTCATCATCCAGACCGTCGGGTTTACTTGTTGGGGTTGCCAAGTGGCCAATCCGAAAACTTGGTAGCTCAATAATCACCGCCAGGCGACGTGTCAGTATACCGCAAGGTAGGACGGAGTTGTCAATGGCCGGAGTCGTGGCTCGGATGCTGAGACACGTCGTCTCTTTCAGGAAGGTGGTGCTCCCCAATGGACGGCTGCAGCGGCCACTACTATTGTTTTCCACTCCGCCTCTCTTGGGCTTGCAGCCTGCATGTAACGTCCTATGTACTGTAACGGTACTTAGTAGTTTATAGGGCTGAAGTAAACCATTTGTCATCGAGACCGCTCTTTAGCTGCCTAGACCTGCCACATCAAGTCACCATCACGAACACTTCTCAGCCCGCCAAGGTAATAAGTTAGGTACCGAGGGACCTTGTTGGTCGTTGGAGATTGTAAGACGGGCTATTGTTTGCTCGTGTCCGACCGAGCGATTCGGCCGACCGAGCTGAAAAGAAACAGGTGCGAAAGCTTCAAGCGCTCAGCCTTTTAAACAGGGGTTCAGGTGAAGGCACGGGGTATCACCACTGGCGGGCTGCGGCCAGTAAGGTTGGATGAGCGGCCCGCAACCATCATATCTTTGGATTCTCACCGACCGAGCCAAACTACCTTATTACTCTTGGGGTATTTAAGCAGCAAGATGCCCAATGTCAGGTCCATTTCTGAGACTGGCAGTTCCCAGCCAGCGAAAAGTCAAAGACACAAGAACTGATCACTGCCAGAACATCACAATGGTCGAATTAAAGTCACTCTGGTCTGCCCTCACCCTTCTCGCGGCACTGGCCCTCGCTGCTCCTCCTGAGGAAAGCGTCTTTGGCCGAGCTATTGGGGACAGGTGCACGGGCACTGAAGGCGCCGGCACATGCCAGACGACGTCCAACTGTCGAGGCATCTCATATCCGCAGCCGTTCTGCCCCAATGATCCGGATGATGTCCAGGTGAGTGATTAACGGGCTTCTTTCGCAAGAGCAATGCCTGGGTTGGAGGATCACTAACATGGTCACAGTGCTGCGTCGAGATTCCCTGCAAGGTCGGTGACAAGTCGGGCTTCTGCCGCAGCGTCGCCTACAACGGCTGTCCCGACGGAACCTTCGACCCTGGCAACTACTGCCCTGGGAGCCAGGACATTCAGTGCTGTCTCAAGAGGACCCAAACCGGCACCGTCGGTGAACGAATGCTGACCAAAGCGATGGAGGCAGCTGGTTTGCCATGTAAGACATTCCCTCTTCCTTATTCAACTTCGGTTTGTCCTATCAAGGACCAAGCCAATAAAGTCCACAGATACCTGGAATGGCGGTTCCTGCAGCGGACCGACCCGCGGTGATGACGGTGAGCTCGGCTTCGACTGCTCCGGTCTCGTTTCGTGGGCCCTCTGCCAAGTCACCGGCCGCAACCTCTTCGCGACGACACAGAACCTGCGTAACACGCATAATATGTATTGCGCTTCCCAAGCAACGCTGGGGTATGCAAAGTACCCGTATTCGCAGCGCAAGAAGGGAGACGCCGTCTTCTTTGGAAACGCTTGTGACTGCGCGGTCTGGAATTCGATTCACCACGTGGGTCTTATCACGACGGACGGCGGGGACACGTTGTGGAATGCTCCGAATGATCGGATCAACAAGGTAATGGCCATGAAGATCTCTGACTTCAACGAGACTCCCTGCCCATATGTTGTTAGGTTTACTTGAGATGCACCGGCGGGGTCCACTCTGAGAAGCCATCAATTCTTTCGTAGCTGTGGCCACTCTATAATTAACCACTGACGTTACCAACTGATAAATTTCAAATATGGGGTCGAGTCTGTTCTGCTGCATCGTGTCCGCTGGCTGTCATCCAGCTGCGACACAAATTCCGAGGCCGCGAAATGCTCCATGTAGGTACCTTACCGTCCCTAACGGGGTCGAAACATTGCATGAAGATGTTGCACAGGACCACTGGTAAGTGAACCCGAGAGTGGCAATCCACCCCTGGGGGCTCCGCGTCTGGAACAGCTCAGCTGCCGGCCTCGATGTGCGGAGAAGCGGGGGCATGTTAGCAGACACCAACAAGCCAAGAAACTCAAACCATCTGGGCGCACACATTTACACACCGGCTGCCGACATGATGGGGGATACTCCTATTTCCTCAAATCCCATACGAGCCTGTCGCAGCACACGGCTGGGCGCCCCAGGTTGTCCACCCCCTAATTACATCCCTATTCTACTGCCCTTCGCACTTACCAACAACAAAGCTTATCCACCACCCGAGGGATCTTGCGTTCCCACCTAACACATTCGAAAGCCACCAAGTCGCCACAAGACACCACATGGCATGCAACCATGCCCCTGAGCATGATCATAATTGTCGGCGCCGGCCCCTCTGGCCTGCTCCTTGCCCTCCCCCTCGCCCGCGCCAACATCTGTCACCCTCCTCGAGCAAACAGCATCCCTCGACACCGAACGCGCGCAAGCCACCACACGACCGAGTCCTGCATCGAGTTCGGCCGCGCCGGCATACTGGACGATGTCCGTGCGGAAGGGTTCACGCCTGATGGCGTGTCCTGGCGGAGGTTGGATGAGAAGAAGACGAGGATGGTGCATCTGCGGAATGTGATTAATGATGGAAAGTGGGGAGGAGGGGGAGGGGAGGTATAAAATTGTTCTTTTGCCGCTTCATCGGTTAGATAAGATTCTTGAGAGTCGTGTTCTTGAGCAGTCCTCGGCGGAGATTAAGTATGGGTGTAAGGTTGTGGAGCTTGGAGAGGAGGGGAGGAGGGGAAAGGCGTGGGTGAGGGCGGGAAAGGAAGGTGGTGGGAGTGAATTGGTGGAGGGGGAATATGTGGTTGGCTGTGACGAGGCAAATAGCACCGTACGGAGGAGGCTGTTTGGGGAAATGGTATTTCCGGGGTTTACGTGGAACGAGCAGATTGTGGCGACGAATGTGGATTGTAACTTTGGGCCGTATGACTGTGATGATAGCCTGTTCTTTGTGCATTCGGAGCATTGGTGAGTGCCGTACCTCCTCGAGCCTCGGAAGTAAGGGGTTGTGATTTGTGTGGGATGGCTGACAACAACAGGCACATGGTGGCACGGATTCAGACAGATGGCTTCTGTCGGGTGACATATGGCGACGTTGGCGGTTTCACATACGAGCAGCTTAAGGAGCGGCAGCCCGGTAGGTTCCAAGCTTTCTTGCCCGGCAACCCCAACGCCGGACAAGTACGAACTGGTCAACTTCAGCCCGTACCGGGTCCGCCAGCGGTGTGTGGACGAGATGCGAGTCGGCCGGTTTTCTCCTGGCGGCAGACGCGGCGCATCTGTGTAACCCATTGTCTGTCTCTAGGTGCGAAACTCTTAAAAAAGATCGTCCACTGATTTTTTATAGCGGTGGCATGGGTTTTACAGGAGGCATCGCCGACGTCGGCAGCCTGTACGACAGTCTCGTGGGCATCCACACGGGCCAGGCCGATGACTCGATCCTCGACAAGTACGGCGGGGTTTGAGGGAGAGTCTGGCACGACATCATCAACCGATATCTTCAGAACAGGACAAGTTGTTGAAGTATACCACTCCGTATGAGGCCATGGAGAACGACCCTTTCTCCAAAATGTTCAAGAGGATGCAGGAGCCGAGTGAGGGAACGGAGGAGGGGCATAAGTAAGTAATTTCCTCTTCGGGATTTCACAGGCACCTGACGAAACTACGGAATGGAAATCACCACTTCAGGCTATCGAGAGAGCCTCGACGAGACTGCCGGAATGGGAAACCACTACTTTAAGCTATTCCCTTCCCGGTGAACAAACATCAAGGGTCGCCCTCGCAGGCGGCCGGGCATCGCAAAACTTGGGAGACTGGTTCTTTTCAATCAGCTTTCTCCTTTGCAGCACCGTGGTCAACTGGCAGCAAGACTGGTGGATCAGGGCAGGTTAGTGGCGGTTCGAGGCCGTTGAAGGCTATGCCGGCATGCTAGTTCTCGCCTAGCGCGGCGGCTCTGCGAGACATGGTCGGCACTACGGCTTCGGCCTTGTGGGGAGACCCTCGTGTGCAACGGGAAGCTGGAAGTCGGAGTTGCGCCTGGCGGAAGGTGGGCCGTGGTGGCTATATTGGACCGAGGGGAGGGCAGCTCCGAAGATCGCCAGTTCGAACGCCAGCATGCTTCCGGGAACTGCTCTCTCTATAACTCCCGACATCTTCTGCAAGCCGATAACGCGCGGTATCACTGGTAACGCAATGGCAACAGTCTGTCTCGACATCCAGATCTTTTACAACCCCACTGTAGCGACAGGCCCCGAGCCTGCGAGCCGCGGTCCTCTGGTTCGGAAGGGGAAGCCTTCTGCAGCTATCTTTGGGGCACCTTTACATCCGCCACCGCCGCTCCAGGATGCGCACGATCCTCAACACAGCAGTGCTGGGAAGTCACAAGACAATGCGGTCCTGATCGCCAGTGGTGGCGAGTCTGATGACGATCTCGACGATGGCCGATCCAACGCGTCTTTCCCGCCGCTTGAGGAGCTACTAGCAGTTGCACATAATAAGGTTAAATCCCGTAGTGCTAGCACAGGTATATGCCTAAATCTCGCATCCCTAGGCAGGCCAGTACGTTGACATGTCTGAGCAGGCAAAAGTGTCGACGGCAAAAGTGTCGACGGTGCTTCCAACAAGAGCGACGCGCCAGAGCCTTCAGTCACCATTGGGCCTGGCCTAGACGACGAGTTTGCAAACCAGCAGCGACGGAGAGGTAGCCTAGGGCTCCCTTTGAAGTCATTGGCGAGCTCTCCTGAGACTGCGCACGCGACGCAGACCCAACCCGTTCCGGCCGGCTGTGCTGCGTTTGAGCCAGGACAGGCATCTACTCCCGACAACACCTCGCACAATACCACTGTTCCAGAGACGGACGCTGCTTGTCTCACCGAACACGATCCGAACATCATGCCGGTAGAACTCCCCGCTGTTTTCCTTCTTGGAGATACTGGCCAGTGTAAGGTCACGTCTTCAACACCGTGCCAGTGGTAAGATCGGCGACGCCGAGAAGGCAGGCACTAGTCACGGCATTGCCGGTGGGTTTACGTCAGCTCCTGCACAGTAATTCAGGGCAACGTAGTCGCGGGTAACAGCAAAGGGACATCGACAGAAAAAGGTGATAGAATACACGGTGCTTAGCAGAAATGAATTGGCAACAAAGCCGGTTGAGAAAGGAGAAAAAGGTGCAATTGCAAAAGGGATTGACATACACAAAAGAATCGCTAAATGGGTAGGGCATCAGATTGCGATTCTGTTGCTTGAAGGGTGTTCAGCTTCGAAGCTCAAGCGAAACTGGACGTTTTCCTGGAAAGCGGAATCGCAACGGTGGTGCTTTTCTGCCGGCAGAAAGCTACGTATCTATTTGTGCCTTAGGCCAAATCACGCTGGATCTGGGTCAGTTTGAGTCTGTAGCCTGAGGCAACCAAACGGGCGCGGTTTCCGGGATACGGAACCGCTTGATGCGGCGGCAGATGCACGTGGATTAAGCTGGATTAAGATTACCATCTGTAACGTTACTTCCTCCTCTATTATAAATCTCGATTTCCTCCATCATGATTTCACCCTAGCTGGGCTCTGAGGTCTCAAGTTGCCTACCTTACGATTACTCTGCTATCAACCAGCCCCAAAGGCTGTGCTAGCTTACGGCCCCAAATAAGATAGATGTTCTTCACCACCCACCCCCCCCCCCCCTCTTCTTTTCCCCGAAGAACCATTCTGGGCAACCTAATCTTGTTCTTCTTTTTCTTCAGAGCCTGTTGGCTGCAACATTTTACAGCATAAGTTACACCAGTGGATGTGCCCAGTTTAGTCCTAAGCTGAAACGTTGGCCGAAAATGCCCAGCAAGCAGGCCGCTGCGGACCCACGTCACAAACCACTGAAGAGGGCTCCGCAATAGGTACAGAGGCAGCCAAGACAGCGCGGTCCTTGGGCATAGAGTACGTGTGGATCGATCCGCTCTGCATCATCCAGAACGACAACGGCAACGCCGACTGGAAGCGCGAATCGGGCCGCATGGGGCAGGTTTACCGCAATTGATACCTTACTGTGGCCGCGTCCCTGGCAGTCGGCCAGTGGAGGTTGCTTTACGGCGATCGATGGGGATCTCGATCTCGAAGGCGTTATGTGCCGCCAAGTCCACCACTTCCCCGAGCCGGCGAAGGCAGGGGACGGTGCCCGTTTCCCTCTGGTATCACGAGCATGGGCATACCAGGAGCGCATGCTGAGCCCGTGGGTGGTTTACTATGGCCCAAAGGAGATTTCATGAGAATGCCGCGAGCTTCGGACGTGCCAGTGCGGGTTCGGGGAGGAGTTGGCATTGTACGAGGCCAACAACGTCCGGAAAAGCGACTTCCACAACATGATCTCCGAGTTCCGGTCGGACGAAGAGAACAGTCCGGAGAAAACTTGGCGCCATATGGTTTGTCAATATACAGCAGTCCAACTCACCTATCCCGGCGACACACTTCCCACAATCTCTGGTTTGGCAGACGAGATGCAGCGCAACAGCGGAGAACAGTATCTTGCGGGCTGTGGAAAGACACCTTGATGCGATGGTACCGGGAAAGCGTTCAGCGGGGAACAGCACAGTCTGCCGACGTCTACAAGCGCGATCCGACTTGGTCATGGGCATTGGTTGATGGGCCCGTCCTCTACCCCGGGGCACTACATTACCCGGCAAGCTGACCTGGCGCAAAGCCTGTCCAGTATGCTAAAGTTCTCGACGCCGAATGTTCCTTGGCAGGCCCGTCTCTCACTGGACAACTCACCAGCGGATTCATCGATTGCGGTGTCTCTTGGTTCCCGCCTGTTCACGCAATCGGTATCTGATCGTTCATGTTGGCTCGACATCCTTCTCCTCGCACCAGCGTTGGTATCCTGATGGGACGTGTAGCTCGGAGGAGCTAGTGGAGCAATTTTATATATATTATTCCTACGCCGCTGTGCCCTAGGGCGTGCCGGACCTTCAACAACTTACTATACAGGAAAACCGCGCCCTCGTGGGCCGGGTGAAAAACCCATATCGACAATCAAGGAAACGATCAGTGTGCGATCCTGCAAGTACAAAGTGGGAAGGCCTCTTGGCCTTCGAAGGAAAGGGTATCAGACTGCGAGCTCCAGCTCCAGCCTCCTGGCCAGACCGTACATCGGCAGTTTCCCCGAGTCCATCAGCCAGTCCAGGATCCTCCCCGTTAGCCGTGCAGCTTTGGGAC
>NW_026944245.1:49735-77992 GCF_033297405.1 Parathielavia appendiculata | reverse complement strand
GCCCCTGTTATCCGTCCTCGAGTTGAATATCTGATATATCTTGCCGCAGGCCGCATGAACAATACTCCCTGCAGTCTTCTTTCCGCCTCGGCCGTCGGCCAGAGTGGGCATTTGAAGCCGGGCCTCAAAGTCAGCCAGTCGTTTGTTGAAGTAGAGGTCCAGTGGCGGTCCCCATGTCTCCGTTTCAAGGTTCCGAGTGGGTGTGGACTTGAAGGCTCCTGCCACTATCCGTAGACTCTTGTTTTGAGCTTTTCCAAGCGCCTTGGTGATCCCTCTCGTTGGGAGCAATTTTACTTCATCCAATGGTAAGGGTGGATGAGTCATTCCTAGCGCTGGCTAAGCCCAACCCGGCAAACCAGGAGGAATATATCCGAGTTGGACTACAAGACATATACGTCCCAGACGAATACGTCCATGATTCATGGAAGATACAGTAGTTTGTCAATAGTAACGAGAAAAAGATAGTGAGGCTTATCTAGGTACAAGTACCTGGGCAGTATTGTGGCGAGTACGGACACTAACATGTAGAGAATCACCTCTAGAATCAGGCCTTGTACAATCGCTTTCGTGGATTCTTTGTCAGTGAAGTTATTCTTTAAGCTCATAACCCCCAAGTCTTATCCTGGGCGCCCTTTCTCTCCCCTGGCCCCTGTGCTACACATCCAATAGCCACCACCGAGCTGTGTTACATCCACACTCTTATCGAATCACCGCGTACCACCCCTGACGCCTCGTTGGTTACCCCGCTTGCTTGGACACAATCTGTTAGTCTGTGAGCTCCTTGGTCTCTGAATGGACCGTTGTCGCTGTCTCTCTGATAAGCTGCAAGATTGAGCAGGTGACCTATCTGCTTATCATTTGCGTTCCAACCACGTTCAAGATTCTCTCTCCTTCCCGTGAGAATAATTCAGAAGATTCCCGCCGGCTGGTGTAACATACCTGAAGTTTAACTGACCCCAGTGATGCCATCTCTGGTTATATAGGGCAATCATCTTGCTTCTTGAGCTCCAACAGCATTTTGTCTACCGGGTGATTGTTTGGTCCTTTACTCGCTTGAGCAACATGGCGCTCAATGAGCCAACTGTCGAGCGGCAACCTTCGAAGAGACACCATGATGGCGATGAAGACCGTCTCGCGCAATTTGGATACAAACAGGAGCTGAAGCGGGACTGGGGGCTGGCGCACAACTTTGGTGTCTCGTTCTCTATCATTGTGAGTCCTTGAGGAGCTCCCTGTCATCTGCTGTGGCCAACCCTGACCATTCAATATTCAGAGCGTCATCACCGGCATCACCACACTCTTCTCGTATGGCCTGAACACGGGAGGGCCGGCAGGTATCGTCCTTGCCCCAATGCCGGGATGGAATCCAGCTAACTGAGCCAACTTCTTTGAAGTCATGTCGGTTGGGTGGATTCTCGTGTCCTTTTTCACCCTCCTCGTCGCCATCGCCATGGCAGAAATCGTCTCGGCCATCCCTACCAGCGGCGGACCCTACTTTTGGGCAGCCATGCTCGCACCGCCTCGCTGGTCGCCCTTTGCAGCCTGGCTCACAGGATGGTACAACCTCCTTGGACAAGTACAACTCCCATTTCCACCTGTCCGGTGCCTCAAACCGCTTACACCACTTCCAGGTAGCCGTCACAACCGGCATCTCTTTCGGCCTCGCCAACCTCATCCCCACCGCCATAACCGTGAAGAACCCGGATTTCACCCCTACCCCGCGCGTCACCATCGGCATCTACGCCGCAATCCTCTTTTCACATGCGCTCGTCAACACGTTCGGTGTGCGAACACTCCGCGTCCTGAACAATATCTCCATCCTGCTACACAGCGCGGGCATCACGGCCATCTGCATCACGGTCCTCGCCAAGGCGCCCTCTCATCAGCCAGCATCGTTCGTCTTCGGCCACTTCCGCGACGGCACGGGGGTGGATGGCGTTGACGGGTGGGGCGTGAGGGCGAGCAATGTGTATGTGGCTGTGTGTGGCGCGCTGCTGTCGCAGTATACCCTGACCGGATTTGATGCGTCGGCGCATCTGAGCGAGGAAACCAAGAAGGCTAGCTGGAGCGCGCCGGTTGGGGTCGTGTCGAGCGTGGGGTTCAGTGCGCTGTTTGGCTTCTTTGTATTGATGGCGTTCTTGTTCTCGGTACAAGATTTTGATAGGGTGTTGGACAGTCAGTATGGACAGCCGGTCCTGCAGATCTTGGTGGATGTTGCCGGTGAAGACGGGGCACTTGGATTGTTTACCTTGATTATGGGTAAGTTGTCCCTAGGCAATGGTTGGAATTGCCGATATGCTAACTCGGTTCGAGTCTGCGTCTGGCACTGCGGACTCTTCAGCATGACAAGCAACAGCAGAATGATGTTCGCGTTTGCGAGAGACGGAGGGATTGTCAGTCTCCTTCTCGATACCCCTGAAAACCTCTTACTGACCGACTCTCTCTCAAGCACCCGTTCTTTCACAAAGTGGATGCTCGCTTCCGATCCCCGACTCGAGCTGTGTGGCTCTCTGCCACACTCTCGTTTATCCTGGCCTTGCCTTCGCTTGGGTCCAGTGTTGCATTCGCGGCAGCGACATCCATCGCCACCATCGGCCTGTATCTGAGTTACGGATTGCCGATCCTCATCGGCTTGATATGCCACAGGTCCTTCACAGCCATGAAGGGTCCATTCAACCTGCATGCGCTGTCCAGGCCCATTGCAACTGCGGCTTGTCTCTGGATCGGCTTCATCACTGTTGTCTTTTGCCTGCCGACCGCCAACCCGGTCACCAGCGAGACGTTCAACTACACAGCTGTTGCGGTGGGCGTTCTCAGCATTCTGGCCGTTGGCTCGTGGGTAGTCTGGGCCCATCGGTGGTTTACGGGACCATCTGCCGAGGTGGCCGAGGCACTGAGGCTGGGCGTTGATCTCATGGAGCCAGGGGCACTCGAGGGGCGAGAGAAGAATATCTGACGAACAGGAGTGAGAGACGGAGAGGGGCGTTGCTAATACTGAATCTTCAGGTGAATAAGCTGCTTTCAGCACGGTAAATACCTAAATCTAAATACCTAAATCTTGACATTATGGTAGAATCAAGACCGGCCACGCAACCCACCATCAGCCAACAACACACCTCGAGTACACCTCGGGAGATTACTCTGTATCAACCTGAACTGCCTTTTCTCACTAGTCCAAATCTACTCCGTAGTCAAAAACCGCCACTTGACGATTGTCGACGTTCCCATTAGCTCCAGCACCTGTTCCATTGAGCCCAACTTCTTTCATTTCCTCCAGGGCAACCGGTCTGATGGCCTCATCTTGTTTCCCAGTTTGGCTTTGCGACATGACGGCGGTTTCCACAGGAGCTGGTTGAGTAGACACCACGCCGTCTGAACTCTGAGCCTGCTGCGGCTCGCTCTCCAGCGGCCCTGCCATATCTCGAACTACTCGTTCGATGATTGAGTCGACAAGATCTGCCATGGACGCTCCACTCAAGATTTTCATGACAGGGACGTCAACCGCCAGTTCCTTCTGGAACCACGACCGCACATTGACAGCAATCAGGCTGTCGACCCCAAGGTCCACCAGGGGTGTGCTGTTGTGTTGACTGTCCTGGTCGGGGAGGAATTTAGCAGCATGAAGCTTGCCGCGGAGGGCTCCTAGAATGACATCGCGTGCATCTGCGAGCGTCTTGACAGTTGGCACTTCAAGCAGTGTCCGCACCGGCACCGCAGAGGAGCCCCCCTCCCGGGCGCCCCGGGTGGCACGCGGTTTGCTGTCGCGGATCATCATGGCGAGCCGCGGATTTTTGCTCCAGAACGCCCCTTCAGTTTGTTCGCCGAGTTGCATTCCAATGCCCGCGATCAGACCGGGATCCTCAACGCCTGATCCAGGTCGACCCGCAATCACAGCCTCAGCAAAGAGCTGGTGCAAATCCGACTCGCTGAGGGGAATAGTCCCGGACCGCTGCTTGAGTCGCTCCTGGGACTCGCGCGTGAGCTCCCGCTCGATATAGCCCACGCCCGACACGCGGCCGATGTCGATGCTCGAACCGGCCAATCCACGGTCATGCCGAGTCTTTGTGACAGCCTTCAGAAAGCAGTTGCCGGCGCCGTACGGTGCTTGGCCCGGGTTGCCTGTGACAGCCATCAGGGAGCTGAAGGCCACAAACCATTCCAGCCCTTTGGCCGTGTCACCAGGCAGCAGATCCCCCGAGCTTTCGGAGAAAAGCGTGTCCAGGTTCTGTGTCCCCCGGATCTTGGGACGCAGCACCGCCTGGAAGTCTTCGAATCGCTGCTCCATGAAGCTGCTGTCGATCAGCACCATGGCGCCAATGGCAACACCTCCAATCGGAGGCATGCCTGATGCTCGAATTGCGTCATATGTGCCGCGAATGGATGCGTAATCAGTCACGTCGCCCGCGAAATGCGACACCGCCACCCCCCGTTTTCCGTGCCATGCCACCCACGCGACGTCGACCTTGGGCGAGCGGCTGCTGATGGCGATGTGCTTGGCTCCCTGAGCGGCAAGGAAGTCAACCAGGGACAAGCCCAACGTTCCCGACAAGCCACAGAGCCAATAGGTTCTGTCGGGTCGGAACAAGTCCTTGCGCATAAACACTGGCTGCACCGCCACGGGAACTTCGCGGTCAATCTGCCAGTAAACCAGCGAGCTGGGGCGTGGAGTCACTGGGCTGAGAAGGAGCTTCGGGAGCGGCAAGACGTCGAGAGGCGCT
Source organism: Parathielavia appendiculata (assembly GCF_033297405.1). Lineage (NCBI taxonomy): Eukaryota > Fungi > Ascomycota > Sordariomycetes > Sordariales > Chaetomiaceae > Parathielavia > Parathielavia appendiculata. The sequence goes on along the minus strand of NW_026944245.1, from coordinate 73,274 downwards.
CCGCCTGCAATGGGCATCGGCCCAAGCTGCGAGAACATGGTCGCGAAGGATGCGGCGCTTTGAAGAAGCGTCGAAACGCTCTCCGGTGCTGTCGTGGGTAATGGTGAGGCTTCACGACTCATCATATTCGAAAGTTTGATCCTCTCGCAGAGATCTGGCAATGCGGCCTCGAGCCGCGAGCCCAGCTTTGCTGATTCGGCCGAGTCTATCGTGATGGAGGCATCAATGAAAAGGGTCAGATCTTCAGGCAGGGCGGCGTCGATCGTCCGTCGAGGGCTGTGCGGGTGGAGCGAGATGGTTGACAGGGACCCGTGACTGGCCTTGAAGTCGGAGTTGATGAAGACGACTTTCTTGCCAACGTCTGTAAGGCGTTTGTACAGCAAGGCCCCTGCAACAGGGTTCGCGTCATAGACGGCAATACTTCCGCTTGGACCAACCAGCTGGAGGAGCCGCTTGGCGAGGAGGTCAACCGCGACAAATGACATGAGTCCAACGTCGTCGACGCCGAGAGAAGCGCTGCCTAGTGCAACGGTCCAAGACCGTGGAACCGTCACCAGACTTGCCTGGCGATCCGAGAAGCAGAGCGTCTTGATCCCCGTCCTGATGTCGGCCCCGAGACAGACAAAGAAAAACCCCGCCGGCGTCTTGAGCGACGAGAGAAAGGAACAGGATACCCGGACAGTCACCCCATCGCTGACCGACCATGTTGGCGCGAATTCATGCCGCTCTTCAAGGACATACTTGCTGCCGGTCTTGTCCCAGACCAAGGCGAGAGACGTTTCCGTGTTGTTCACCTCAACGGGCCGCGTGATGGCACGCTTGGCTGCATTGTACCGCAGATTGAGTGCCTCCGAACACCGCAGTCTGGGCACATACACATGGCCGTCACTTTCGAGATAAAGCTCCGGCTCCACGCTCCACAAAACCTGAGACAACTTCCCTGTTGCTTCCAGCTCGGCGGCCTCGCTGAGCCGGAGGAGGGACTCAGCTACCAGGCGGGAGGTATCGGGTGTCGAGGAGTCGCTGTTTAGGGCCGTAGCGCCAATGTCTAGCATCTGCAGTATCGTGTCCGGTAGCTCATACCGGACCGTCCGGAGGAAGCCGACGGTGGCGCCGGCCCAGGGGTTCGTGTCCCGGCTGCCCTGGAGCAACCATAGCACACTGGCCGCTCTGGCTAATACCCGCTTCAAGTTCTCAAATGCTGGTTTGGTGATGTGCTCGAAAAGGTTGGAGTCATACTCGGTGAGGTTCAGAACATGAAGACCTTTGTCGGCGAGCAGATCGTCTTCTGTCTGTTGGGTTAGGTTGGAAAGCTGAGCCAGGTAGGTCACCTTCTCAAAGTACGGCAACACAAAAGCAATCACCTGCTCACGCAATCCAAAGGACCCGGACCCAACGTCGATGCCGCCAATCACCAACAGCCTCTTCATACGTGGCACTGTAGGTCTCACGGCCAAGGGATTGATCAGGGGTTGCACCACATGCTCATCCACGGCACGCGCCGAGAGCACAGCCCAAATATCCTCTTGATCGAGTACCTCCGAGACGGTATCGACTGCAAACCCTGTTTCGCTGAGGATCGCCTGCCATTCGGCTGGCGTGAGCAGCGGGCCACCTTTCCTGCCGTCGTTCTCACCCACCCACCACCCGGGCAGGCATCCCACCACGAGGCCGAAGCGCATCGACTCACTCCGGAGCAGCTCGAGCAACATCAGGTATCCGCCAGGGCGCAGGAGCGTCCGGGCGTGTCGGAGGGACTCTTTGAGTGGCGCCGTGGCGTGCAACACGTTCTGCGCGATTACAACATCGTAGCTGTGTGTTGCAAAGCCTTGGGCTGACGGGTCCTTGGTGATGTCCAGCGTCTTGAAAACCATCTTCTGGGCGTTGGCAGAGAAACGCTCGGCGGCGCGCTCGAAGAAGGCACTGCTGATGTCGGTGTAAGTGTAAGAGCGGAAATGTCCTCCAATACGCCCCAGGATGGAGGCTGTCGATCCACCTGTTCCTGCACCAATCTCGAGCATGTTCATGCGCGGATGTTTCTGGCAGAGTTGCGCAATCAGATTGGTGGCCACGGAGTTGAGGATCGGGTAGCCCACGCCCTCGGTGTAGGTGCGCTCGAGCATGTTGTTGCGCACCATGAACTGCAGGATGTTGACCTCGCCGTTTAGGACCTCGGGCACCATCAGGTTCTCGCCGACCGTCTTGGCGAGGACGAAGTCGATGGCCTCAGCATCGTGGCGCGTCATGACCTCAGCAATGGACTCGGCCGTGTCTTCGACCCACGACGGGGGCGCGAACCCATGTTGACCGTCCTTGACACGGTGGTACACACGCTCGGCTTCCGCTAGCAAACACTGCCGGTAGCCAGGAAAGGTCTCACGAAACTTTGGCGGTGTCCCGAGGTGCAGCTGCTTGAGATAGTAGAAGGCCACTCGCTCAGCGTCAAAGGCCTTCGCTTTCTCCTCTGGCGTAAAGCGCAATCCTCGGCGAGCAACCTTGGCGTTGATGCTATCGAGGCACATGATGGACTCCTGGAAGAGCGCCCTGTCGTGGTCGGCGGTTGGAGGAGCAACGGGCGAAATCTTGATGCCCTCCATCTCGATAAGCTTCGTTTCTGCGGTGCCCCCGGGCTCGGGCAAGCCAGCGTACACTTCAACATCGCCGGTCAAGGCAACCTTGGCCCGAGTATCGGCAATGCTGACCGTCGAGGTGCAGTCAATGACGACTTGCTCGTCGGCTTGATGGCGTCTTAGCAGCTCGGGCACCATCGTGACGCGTCGGACGTACGTTGGGGCGACAAGATCCCAGATACTGCCGTCGCCAGGGGCTGCAAAGGCTGCGTTTAGGCCCTGCAAGGCACAGTCCAGCATAGCTGGGTGGAAGAGGAGCTTGGTGTCGGCATCGGAAAATGGAGGATTCCTGGCCGTGACAGTCGAGTAGCCTGCCCTACGCGTGATTTTGGTCAAGCCCCTGAACGCGCCGTGCCATCCCAAACCAACCTCATCGCGCATGGTCTGGTAGAATCGGTCGACATCAACACCGTTCATCCCCGGAACGGGCGGGCGGCGTGGTGGAAATATGGAGTCGTGGTCAATGCCGCTGGCCGTCGGATTGCCACTCTCGGGATTGGGTCGAAGAGTAACGCGCAGCCTTCCACAGCAGTGCAACGCCATCTGCGTCGAGTCCCGGCTCGGGGTAGACAATATGCTGAAGGCTGCCGTGACGGTCTCGGCCGTGGCGTTCGGCGTAGCGGGAGAGATGTTGGACACGGACAAGACCACCTCGGTCCTGAAGTCTTGGTGGACAGCAATGGCCTTGCGAATCTCGAGATCCAGCACGTCAAGATATGCCACCTCCCGGCGACTCGGCTGCACCATTTGCATGGCCGCTTCGGTAACCATACAGACGTATCCGGTCGCTGGGAAGACGACCTGGCCCTGCAACGTATGACCGGAAAGCCACTTGAGGTCGTTCACGCTCAGCGTGTGCCGCCAACGCAGCTCGTCCACCAGGCCGTCCGGCTCCCGCAAGCCGAGGAGGTCATGGTCATGGAACTTTCCAGACTGCGTGGTGTAGATTTTACTCTTCCTTGACTCGGCCCAGTACTCATGTTCATGGGTCCAGGGGTATGTGGGCAACCTGGATCCCAGGGGAGCATCGAGCCTTGTCTTGCCCTGAGGGAGACACTTCTTCTGGAAGCCGGCGAGGTCAACGTGTTTCGGGCCAAAGCGGGCCCACATGGCTCCAAGGGCATCAGCCAACGCTTCGACGTCGTCGCTGCCTCGTCGGAGGATTCCCGAGTAGGCAATGTCCTGACCCGTGACTGTCCGGATGCTCTCCACTGCCGGCCCTTGAAGAGCAGGATGCGGCCCCACTTCCAGGGCAAAGTTAGGACTGATCTCGGACGAGCTCAAACATGTCCGAAGCGCAGGGTAGAAGAGAACCGGTCGGACCATGTTGTCCACCCAATATTGTCCGTTGAGTCCCTTGTCGGCGACGACCGCTGCTGTCATCTCGACATTGTAGACAGTCGAAAACCATCTCGGATAATCGGAATCGGGACTGGGCCTTAGTGGCTCGACGCCAGCCTCCCGCATCGCCCTCAGATACGGCCCTGCGCATCGCTGCATGTGAGGCGAATGATACGCTGTGTCAACTCTCAGTGTTCTGGCGAACTTGTGCTCATCGGCGAACACGTCCTCTGCCAGCTTGACCGCATCAATGTCACCCGACAGTGTCACACTGGTTGGTGAATTGTGTGCAGCTATACACAGTCGATCGATCATGTCGTCAACCCGACTTAGCTCTTCGGCATCCTCAAAGTCGGTCCCCGCGGCGATCATGCCTCCTTCCTGGCCCTGGGGGCCCCCAGCAAGCTTGGCAAAGAAGCCCCGGTAGTATGCAACGCGCATGGCGTCGTCAGCCGAGAGGTACCCTGTAGCATAGGCGGCCGCGATTTCGCCCGAAGAATGCCCCACGACGGCTTTGAACTTGATACCCGCGGTTTGAAGAAGATCTATCAGAACAATTTGCACTGCAGTGCAGACTGGCTGGGAAATGGCTGCCTCGGCGTCGCTGTGCTTGCTGTCGGGGGAAAGCACCTCAGCCAATGCCCAGGTGGGACGATGATACGCTGGGAGGCTGGAAAGAACCGAGTCCAGACGCTCTAGAGTGGCGCGGGCTCTTGGGTTGGAGGCGAAGAGTTTGGATCCCATGCCTGCCCACTGGGCGCCTTGTCCGGTAAAGATACCCAACACCGACGGCGGTGCCTGTAAGGCCGCGACCGAGTGCGAAGCGTTGGTGTCGCCACTGAGCTTCTCCTGGCTTTTCTTACGAAGTTCCTCGACCGAACCCGCGTAGATGGGCAGGCGAAGTGCGAGTGCTGACCGGCGACTGCTGAGTGTGCAGGCTAGGCTGGGCATGTCAACAGTAGGGTTCTGCTCCAGGAAATCTATACTAGCGTCGAGCGAGGCGACGAGAGATTTGAGGGAGGCTGCGGAGAACACCATGGAAATAAGAACATCCAGTTGATGCGTAGGCTGGGATGGCTCTTCTGGCTCGGGGGGTCTAGAGCTCCCATTGGTGGTGCCGTTGGTGACGGGCCCGTGGCTTTCAGTTGCTGAATTATTGGGAGTCTCGGAGGAGGAGCCATTGACGGAATGGGTTAGTTTGACCCCATTGATGTGTAGGCCACTGGCCCTGGCACCGTGGATGGGGGGATGGTTTGCCGTGATGGCCGTTGCCGGCTCGTAGCTCTCAAGGATGCAATGAGCATTAGCCCCCCCGAAGCCAAAGCTGTTGACACTGGCCCTTCGAGGCTGACCCTCCGGCACCTCTGGCCAGGGTTCGCATGCCGTGGGAATACGGAGGAACTTGGTAAAAGGCTCAAGGGCGGGATTGAGTCTATTGAAAAGAAGATTGGGAGGGACAGTGCCATGGCGAATGGCCAGAGTCGCCTTCAGAATACCGGCAATGCCGGCCGTGCCCTCGGTATGCCCGATGACGGTCTTGATGGACCCGACGAGCAACTCACCTTCGGCGGCGTCATGATCTGGGAAGAAGGCTTGGTTCAGAGCAGATGCTTCCTGCGGGTCTCCCGTGGGCGTACCCGTCCCATGGGCCTCGAAGAACTGGCACCGGTCAGACTTGCGACTGGGATCCAAGCCAGCTTTGCGGTATGTCTCTCGAATGAGGGCGGCCTGTGCCTGGGCACTGGGCATCGTCAGCCCTTTGGTTCTGCCGTCGTGATTCAAGCCGATCTCACGAATGACGCAGGCGATTTCGTCTCCGTCCTGGATGGCGGCACTCAATGTCTTGAGCACGAGCGCGGCCACTCCCTCTCCTCGGGAGTAGCCATCGGCTCTGTCGTCCCACATGTGGCAGCGCCCTGTCGGTGACACCATGCCGACATTGCTGAGCGAAACATACATGAAAGGCGCAAGAAGCAAGTTAGTGCCACACGCCACGGCCACGCGGCTGGTACCGCTCCGGAGGGCCTGCACGGCCTCGCTCACGCAGACCATGCTAGACGAGCAGGCCGTGTCGATCGTCATGGACGGCCCATGCCAGTTGAAGAAGTATGACACGCGGCAGGAGGCGTTGCTGGCCGCGATGCCTGTCACGGCGTATTTGGGAACGGACAGGACGTCTTGCGATTGCACCGTGAAGAAGTCCTGGCACATAATGCCGACATAGCACGATGTATCAGAGTCTGATAGTTTGTCCATTGTCAACCCAGCCGACTCGACGGCTTCATACACAACCTCCAGCAAAAGGCGTTGCTGAGGATCGATTGCTTCGGCCTCGCCAGGCGGAATCGAGAAGAATTTGGCGTCGAACTGGCGGACACTATCGCTTAGCAGGTACCCTCGTTGTGTGTTGGTGGTCCCGTTGTGTCCGCCTTCAGGGTGATCTAGGTAAGTCCCAATGTTAGTTGTTTGACACTGGTGAATTGTTTGTACGTGAAATGTTGCCAACACCACGGCTGCGATGAAACACGTACAAAACCGGTCCAAGTTAAAACGGCCAGCGCCGCCAATTCTGGACGAAACATCATAGGGCTTGCTGAGGAGGTCCCAGAGCTTTGATGGTGAGTTCGCATTTCCCGGAAATCTGCATCCAGAGCCAACGATGGCAATAGGCTCGTTCAGGCACTGGTGTGAGACCGTCATGTTGTCCAACTCCAGTCGGAAAATCACTGGCGGTGGCGTCTGATGAAGGCGGACAATACTCAATTGAGTGGGTAACAAACGTATGTCGTAATGTTGCTGGGGGACGACCTCAAGTAAACAGGAACGGGAAGCAATCTTGGGCCGCAGGTGCAGTCTTTACACCGAGGCTCTCTAGATCCAGTTGGTTTCCAAGCCGGCATTACCACAAGCCATGAAACCGCCTCCCACCATGACCGGACCCGGTCGGGAGGAACGGCGACATAAATGTTTGTGGCGGGGGGCAGGTATCCGTAACGCCGCCGGACTCGTACGACCAGGCAGAAGCTGTGCCGCTACAGGGCTCGCAGCGTGTGCCGCCGCCGGATGCAACAGTTGCAACTAATAGCCAGCGCAACTTCCGGCGCTGGCCACGGAGTAAAGGTTCCCAAAGAAAGAACACCGGTCAGGACCGGTTGGGAACGGGGGTAACAATCTGCGTGGGGAGGCATGGAGACAGCTGCACGATTTGATGGAATATTGCACACACGAGCCTGTCTTGTTGTTGGAGGAGTTGGGATACTTGTTTCGTTGCCAGAACCTATCATGCATGCTAGTGGTGTGAAAGAAGGTGGAGAAGAGGATTGAACTGAGCCAAGCTTGCCCTATTTCAGACGTCAGACCCACTTCGACTGCCACTTAGACAAAAAATAAAAATCCGAGCTGACTCGGCAAACCGAACACAACTCCATCTCCTAGAACCCCGCTTTCTTACCTGCAATGGCAACAGAAAGGGATAGATGGACAGAAGACGAGAAGACGTTGACGGCAACCGAATCGCAGACGACAACCATACCGCAATCGGCTCATGTGGTGTCGAACATTTGGCTCAGCTACATCCTGCCGGTTCTTCAACAACAAGTGGATACATCAGGCAGTCTCGATGGCAGTTCCGATTGGCTCTGTAATCTCAGGCTATAACACAAACAAGCTTCTGCCCCGAAACCTGCTTTCGGCGGAGTTGTTCCAATCCGTCAGCGACTCCCTCGAAGCCTCCTTCTAGAACCTTGACGGGATGTGGTCTGATTTTGCCATCGTGCAGCAAGGCTTGCACGGTGCCAAACCAGTCCAAGCCAAATCTGCGCAGCTCCTCGTCGGACTCACGGGTGAACGGCTCCGGCCATCCTACTGACTCCCCGAGCACGCTGGGGCCTAGCACCCAGTCAGGTCGTACCGTCCGTGGTCGGGTATGGAGGATCTCGGCATACGGCTCCAGGGCCGTGTACTTGCCGCCAGCTCTTCCCAGGCACTTGTAACAAAACTCCATTGTCTCAGGCTCCGACACGCAATCCAGAACATACTCGAGCGACTTTCGAGTGCGCTTGCGGATGTCGTCGATGCAAGTGGGGGAACGGTAATCGAAGACATCTGTGGCACCGAACGACTTGACGAGGTCAAAGTTGCGCGGTGAGCAGACGGTGATAGGGTTGAGCCCGGACCTGACATGGAGATGTAAAGATAAGTTGATTTGGTGAAGGTCTCGCGAACGAAAGGACCCGCTTGGACTCACATCTTCAGCAGCTGGATTGCCATGGTTCCCGTTGAGGTGCTTCCCCCATACACAAACACATCTACTGGCTTCTCGGCAGGACGTTTAGGGTTTCCCGGTACGTCGAGGGATTTGAACAGAGCCAGGCCGATCGTCGAGATAGCGCATCCCAATGAAGCAGCTTGTCCGTACGACATAGCATCCGGAACCTTCATGAGGCCCACGTCTGTGGCCGCCACGATCTCAGCAAATGCACCTGCCGTAGGCTTGGATCTCTGATAACCGATCACGGCGCCGCACACCCGATCCCCAAGCTTGACTTGGCCAGGCGTTTGGGAGTCGGGCCCAATAGCAATCACATCGCCAGCAAAGTCCATGCCTGCGACGCAGCCGGGCGCAGCCAGGTTGCCTTTCATCTTGATATCGATGGGGTTGACACCGACGGCTTTTGTTCTGACGAGAACAACGTTATGCTCCAGCTTGGGAACGTAGACATCGTTGGAAATCGAGAGTGTGCCGTCGTCGAGACCAACAATGGCCCGTTGCTTGAGTGGAAATTCGGGGGCGCTCGCCATTCTGACTGCGATGGGGAGTCTGAGGCCTGAGGTTGAAGGTAGGTGCGACTGGGCGGCAGACAAGACGGACTCAATGGAGGTGCTCTGCTTGGGTAGGTAATAAAGGGTCCGCGGATGCAAAGAGCTTTGCTGTAAATCGGTTAGACCAAAAACGAACGAGATGCAGTAGGTATTACACTTTGCCAAGGAAAAATATTGGCTGATGAATGTGCCCTGTCCATACCTAGTCTAGCTGTGCACGTCGAACCGCAGAAAAAGTGGCCGGCTCCAACTAACAATTGAGCCAACGCAGATGGCCGGCCGGCGCCTTCTTTGCGCTGTCACTGCTGGTTATTCTCTGTATTCTCTGCCATGCTATGTTTCAATTCCATTCATCAACTTTCATTCCGAAGTATCACCCGCAAAGTCTGCAATTTTCCAAGCCGGGATACAGCACGTTTTTCTTCCTCACTGACAAGATGCCGGGATTCGTTGCGAGCTGGCTCTCCATTTGGGTGTGCACCTGCGGTGCCGTCATTTACCAGGCCCTTGGCCGCTCCAACGGGTTCAGCTCGCTCACAATCCTCCTGGCCATTGAGATCGTCGCTCTGATAGCGTGGGCATTGTACTGGATGCTGTTTTATCCCGCCTACTTCACGCCATTTCGCCACCTTCCGACGCCCCCTGTATGTGCACACCATGTCCTATGCGTTCTGGTGGAAACGCGAACTAATTTTTTTGCTACCTAGGGACGAACCTTGCTACGCGGTAATAGGAAAGAGGTTTTTCCAGATTATGCATGGCCCGAAATTCGAGCGGCGTATGAGACCATTCCAAGCCGAGGCTTGGTCCGGTTTTATGAACCCCTGAGCACCGAGGTGCTAGTGGCCACAAACACGGAAGCCGTCAAGGAGATGTTCACTCTGAAGTCAGATCACTTTGGCCACCCCAAGAACGTTCAGTACCTCATCAACAGGCTCACGGGTAGCAAGTTCAACTTTCTAAGCTCACATGGACACAAGGCAAGTTGCTTTCACCAAAGCACAGCCGTTGGCATATCCGCTAATTTCAGGCACCGAAGCTCTTTCGCAAACACCTTCGGCCTGCTTTTACACCGGGCCACGTAAGGAGAATCATGCCCGCTATATGGGGCAAGTCGGACAAGATGATCACACTCATTGAGCGTGGGCTGGAAAACGATCAGGAGCCGAAGCACATAGTTGACCTGCGAGATTATATCCGCCGGACCATGTGGGATATCTTCGGCCTCGCTGTTTTGGGTCACGATTGTCGCACTCTCGAAAATCCGACCGCTGGTGCGCGGGACAGGCTCTCAGGCATACTCGGCAGGCTCAATAGCCCTGCGATCAAATGGGGTAACTTCATCATGAACTACCTTGACGTTCGCCCGCTCCTGGCGGTCCTCTCACCCATACTGGAGCGCTCACAGGCAGGGAAGGCACTGGAGCAAATCCGCTCAACTGTCAGGCATGCCGCGTTAGAAAAACAAGCCAAGTGTGGCCCACCAACTCCGTCCGACTGTGTCGCAAAGGATCTCGGTCTGGATATTACGGGCATTTCGATTGCAAGCGGTATATTCCCTACCGAGGAGCTTGTCGACAATGGCATGCTTTTCCTGACTGCCGGGCCGAATTCGACGGGGACAGCAGTCGAATGGGCCATTTACGAGCTTGCTCGGCGGCCAACAATGCAAGACCGGCTCCGTCGGGAAGTCAGCAACTGCCTGCCCCTGTCCGCAACGTCAAGCGTCGAGTTGGTTCAGCACTTACAGGCGCTCCCCTACCTCAGCGCCATTGTCAACGAGGTAATTCGGTACTACCCCTTCGTCCCACTCAGCTCCCGCGTCGCTGAAAAGGACACGACGTTGCTGGGAGAGCACATTCCCAAGGGCACCATTATGCTGATACCTGTGGAGGCCTTCAACCGAGACGTTCGGCTCTGGGGGGCGGACTCGGACCAGTTCAACCCTGACCGGTGGCTTGGGGACGGGGAAGGTTCGGGGGGTGCGACGAATGCCTACGCTATGCTGTCGTTCGGTGCGGGACCTGGGACGTGTATTGGGCAAAGTTATGCAAGGGCAATGATTGCATGCCTTGTTGCGGCATTGGTACGTCGGTTTGAGATTGAGCTTGCCAACCTGGAAACAGCTGGTCGGGTCAGACCTGCTCCATTCATGAAGTCTGAGGAAGGCATGATGGCAAGGCTCAGAGTTGTGCGTGAGCAGTAGCGGTAAAGCAGCAGCTTGCCTGAATCGGTTACAGCCGTTGGCGTATAACTAAGCCAATTCGAAATCAGTTATGGATGAGGGGGAAAGGTGTTGCCTCGACCCGCTACGCGTATATGACATATGACTTCAGCTGAGTTCTGCACCCGAAATTCTAAGGTGATCCGCCATCTTAGTCACGCATTGTGTTCAGAGATGCGGTTGATTTATCGTGGCGCCTTCATCTGCTAGCATTCCGTCCCTCATGACTTGCAATGCCTTACCACAATCTCAACGGTAATATCTTAGCTCTCTGGTATCTTGCATTTATCATGGGACGCTGAAAAAATACCAATGTTACCCAAATGGGCATGAATCCGTTTGGAAGTAACTCATTAAACTGAGGCTGGTATTGCGCAATGAAGTGCCGGCAATGAATTTGTCGCCGGTTCCGTGGCCAGGTTGGACCAGATCTGGAGAGTGGCCGGTTTTGTGCCCAACTTGAACCGGGGTGAAAAGTCGCCGGTCACGTACGTAGCTCCAGCGAGCCGGTCAGCCGGCCGTATCCGGTCGAGGCGGTGGATGTAACATGATAGCGTCAATGCCACCATAGCGCCTAGTAACCCATCATCCATCAGAGGTCTGCTCACCCTTGGACTGCCGGACTTTGGAGCTCGCCATCCTTGTCGTAGCATGAGAACAGATTCCAGAACTCAAACCCCTCGTTACGTCCTTGCTGTCCAACACGTACACGGTACACCTCTGGCTAGCCATGGTTGAGCTCCGCAAACTCTCTGCTGGTGTTCTTGCAACAGCCAAAGCAGTATGGAAAGGCGGCAGTCCCTTTGCGGCACTCACCGCCATGTGGCCGGTCAATGACGAGGGCAAATACACCATCGAGGCCGAGGGCATCAAGATTTCCTTCACGCATCACGGTGCGGCCGTCGCCAACTTATGGGTGCGGGACCGGGACGGCGATGAGATCGATATTGTCCTCGGGTTGGACCACGCCGATATGTACCCAGAAACAAGCTCCAATCCCTACTTGAACGGAGTTATCGGTAAGAAAAACTCATGAGCAGTAACAAGGTAACATGCTTATAGGCCATGCTGAATCAGGACGGTATGCGGGGTACATCAGGGATGCAGGCTACGAAGCAGAAGGCGTCAAACAGCAGCTTTTGGCCAACGCGCACGGAGGGACGGCGACATTCAACGGGGGGGAGAAAAGTTGGGGTCGGCTTGACTGGGCGGTTCCATCCAACGAGAAAGACAGCATCACATTCGTCATGTTCGACAAAGGCAAGAATGGCTTCCCGGGGCTGTTTGTTGGCTGCGTGACCCATACCGTGTCCCCTTACACCTGGCACATCGGCTATGGAGTCACGCCCTTGCTACTGCCGGGAGGACCTCTTAATATGGCCCAGCAAGCGTTTTTCAACCTCAACGGACTGCGGAGGACGGACAACGGGACTATCGGATCGGTCACTGACCACTATCTTTACCTGCCCATGTCAGGCATGCGGTTTCACTTTGATGAGAATGGAATTTCTACCGGCAATATCCTGAGTAACCCCAAGGGGAAGGAACATGACTTCTGGTCAAGTCCAAAGACCGTCGGGAAGGTCTTGATCAACAATTCGGGCGAGCTTGCTTCTTCGTATGACCAGACATTCACCCTCGCTCACAAATACGCCGACAGCAGCCGGAGACAGAAGCCCGCAGCCATTCTATCGTCATCATGGTCGGGAATTACCATGGAGGTTTACACGGATCAAGATGCTCTTCGTGTGCACACCTGGAGCGAGGAGCAAACGGGTAAGTATTGATTTGTACCCCTCCTTGGTGTCAATTTGAAGTCTATTGCGCATCTGATCCGTTGTTTAGGACCCCTGAGGCTGAAGAAATCTCAGGGTGAGGGTGAGGTTCCCAGACATGGTGCCATATCCCTTGAACAGAGTGACTGGCCTGACGCCGTCAACCACCCCGAGTGGATGAACAGAAAAACGTTGTGGGGAAACCTCGACATCTACTCGGGCTACATGGAGTACAAGTTCAAGGTGAATGGAGGGCAGGTTCGCGATAGGGAGCTGTAGCTGTTATTTTAGAATGTATCTGTCTTCGCACCTTGATCAGCCCGTCACCCAATCGCCTCCCATATTCGCAATATTTCATCCACCACCTTCTCTATGTCCGACGGCTGACTTGGAACTTCATGTGCCCCTGCAAACTCAACAAGTGTGCTCGCCCTCGATCCCACGAAGTATTTTTCGTACAGCTTGACGCCTTGACCCTTCCAAGGATCTGAAAGGCCTCTTACATGCACACACGGCACCTGGACTGCTCCCTCCACATCCTTCTGGGGCCCCAAACTGACCGCTGGGAACAGAGGGCAGATGAACACAGCAAACTTCAGCCCGTTGTTCAGTTCCTGGTCCAAACAGAGAGCCGTCCCCAAGCATGCGCCTTGGCTGAACGCCAGAACACCCACCACATCCTTCTCCCTTTCCAGTGTCAGTCTCAATATGTCTCGTACTACCAGAGTCTCTTCCATGATCTTCGCCTCTGGCACTCCGAAGGCAGTAGCAATGGTTCTATCCGAGTGCCAACGCCGGAATGGGCCAACAGATACCGAAGAGGCACCAGGACCGGGGCGGTCGACGAGGAAAGGCGCATCGGGCAGAACAAATCGGAAAGTGGAAGAGAGAATCTTCGTCATGTGCCGAAGCTGGTAGCGGAGGATGGACGCATTGGTACCGTAGCCATGGAGGCAGAGAATGGCGGGGAGCGAGGAGGCGTTGCCGATCTTTTCGTGATCCATTTCAAATCACTAGCAGTTAAGAATGAATGTAATGACTGGTATATGAACTTAAGCCTGTTAAGAGGCATCTGAGGAAGCCTACTGACATACTACAGATGTTTAATTCTCTAGGGAAATGGGATTAAATACCGCTGTGACCCCCGGGATGTCGTGTCACCAAGCCACACAGAACATTGGGTATCAAATCACTACCGTAGCAACCTGGAACCCAACGTTTACCCCAGCTTGATCTGCAAGACCGGTGAGTTTTCTTAGGAAACAGCTAAAAGTGCCGGCCACACCACCCAGGCGGAGCATAATCTGACCGCGAATGGAAACAACAGACGTCATGCTTCGATAGGGTCTATAATAGCCCTTCCGAAACCGCCCTGGCTTCTCAAGTGGCCACAAGACACCAGCAAGCTCCATCATGCGTCTCTCGTCAAGACCGACAATCGCCCGAGCAGCACTCGCTCCCTCTCAATCAAGAAGTCCGAAGCGGCGTGGCTTATGGCTGCTATCGAAGCAGAAGAGCAGCTCGTCCCAATGGAAGAACCCTGCTCTGCCCCAGACAACCCGGCTCCCAGGGCCGGCGATGTTGCACCTAACGCATCGGAAAGATCCTTACACTGCAATGCCAGTGAATGGATGAGGGATCGTGAATGATGAATCATGCGAAAGACAAGATGGAGCACCATCTCGGCATTAAGGGCTGGCTGGGAGGCCAGGTTGAAGGACCCTAGACTCAACGGCGATGGCACTTCGAGTACTCCAGACTGGTTCTGATCCCCCGCTCGAGTGCTCTGCAGGGCGTTGACAACGCGATCCAGCACCAACAATACGAACGAGTAGCACGTCAGCGCCTGCTGAACCGTGATGTAGCCCACCGCCGAGACGTCGGTGCAGCGAGCGTCGCACGACCGGGATGTGGACGTCGGGTTCCCCTCTGAAGTCGGCACCTAGCCCGTTGTCATCAGGACAGCGGTCTGTGCGGAAGGAGGGCGCTGCGGGCCAAGAATCGATTGAAGGACGCTTAGGAATCCCTTTGCGGCCTCAAGCCCTTCCTGGACGTACTGGGACGCGCGCTGTTCATCTGCTGCTGACAGCAGACGGTGGAGCCGGAGTTGCAGCTCTACAAGCCCGTCTGGCGGTGCCTGCGTCGGCTCCAGACGGTAAGGTACGTCGTTGCATGGACCTGCAAGCGGAACATCCAGATGTCCAGCTTCATCTCCTCGGCGACCAGAACAAGGCGAAGACCTATTTTCATGGTGAAAAGCAGGGGGAACGTGTAAAGCGTTCATTTGTTGGGTGAAATCCATGTCCCAATCCAGATCTGTCGCAGAGAAACCTGTTGCCTTGTCAGCTTGTCGCTGACCACAGTTTAACAACTCAGCGCGCCCTGAGACCAGGGAGACAAACCTCCAGGAGGGGGGACAAGAATGCTCAGGCCATCCGACGGAGAGTCAACAAGAGTCGTCTCTTCACTGGCAACATCTCCCAAGTTGCCATTGTCAGGCGCAATCCCTGGAGTTGTCGACGACATGTCTGGCACTTCGTCAGCGGATAGGCTTGGTATCCGGGCTTGCCTGCTGTTTCCCGGCCCTGATAGAGCGCTCTGGGACACAGATGCCTTTCTTTGCCCCTTCGGGCGGCCCATCCGCGACGAGTTTCGATACACGCAGCCGATATCCAGCCTCTCGCACCTGTCACAACGACTGTCAACGCCCCCGACTCTCACACAGCGGTTTTTGAGGTCGTGGCACCGGTCACAGGCCGCCCTAAGTTTGCCTTCGCGGGCGGGCTCCAACTGCCGGTGGTGCTGGTGCATTCTGGGTTGTGGTCGGCGAAACAGTCAGATGAAGCGGCTCTCACTTGGCAGAAGCTAGGCATGCACGACAAGCTTTCTCCAAGCCAGCGTGGTCTGGGCATCGACATCTGAGTGCGCAGGGGATGGATGATAAAGACAACCCTTCCGCCCAAATCTGGTTGCGCCATATCTGAGCTTTGCAACATTCGGCCAGGGCCCCTGAAGGATGCCCACGCAGGGCTGCGGCTGATATGCGGTTGGGGTCCGGACACAGGGGACTTGTTCGCTCCTTCAGTGACCTTCCGCAGTCTTGGCTGGTTGAGGGGGATGCGGTTGGCAGCAGCCATTACGCTCCATCGTCCGCGGCATCGTTTTGGCAATGTTGTCAACTCTTGGCGGTCGACCGCATGGCAGACTGCAATGAAACATTGCAGGACACTTTAAGATAAGGAGGTCGAGGACTAGCCACGACGGAAAGCACTCCGAATATCACGTCTGGCCCCTGGGCTGTTCGGTTGAACATTATCTGTCTTGAGGCTTTTCTCAGGAGCTGTGTCTAACCTGAATTAGGAAAGCAAAGATGGACAAGGATATAGTTATACGACCAAGACTCCAGGCCACTCCGGACAACGACCATACAGTCTACACTTTCATCTTTACATTCACCGCCTTCGACGCAGTGCTGCCAGATGCAGCACTATCCCACGCCAGTCGCACCCAAGCGGCAAACGCAAGGACGGGAAGAAGTCGCCGGCTTTGACAGCCGGCTTGAAACCGGGTTTTACCTACGCCGCTGAGCGGTTAATGAATACTGGTCGGTTAGCCAACCAACAACCAATAAATTCCTGCAGCATGCATCCATCTATGCCAATCTGCGGCGCCGTCCCATCGCTTGCCACCACACTTCTTCCTGGCGCAGAGTCCGGCGAGAGCGGGGTTTGCCCTTTCAGATAACCCATGTTTCCCAGCCCCTGTCAGCGCTTGTCGTGAACAGTGACTGGCCAAGCTCCCAGAGTCCGGCCAGTCTCCTACCATCCTCGGAGCAGCGACAACACCCTCGAGCTCAGCATCTGGCAGCATGGCTCCTTCCACGGCCCAAACTTCGCGCTCTCCCCAGAATCCCATCTCCGAGCGCCAAACAGGCGTCGAAAGCCACGAGACCGCCCTTGAGCTGGCGCCGACTCATGCCCCACAGCATAATACGGCCAAGGACGAGGAAGCCATGGTGGAGGGCTAGGTAGATGACGATGCAGCCCTTGAAGGCTACAAACTGTGGGTCGTGGCCATCGGTGTTTGTTTCGGCGCTCTTATGATGTCGCTCGACATCTCGATCATCGGAACTGTAAGGCCTGACGCCCTGACCCATGTCTCTTCCAACGGGCTGCCACTGGTGGCCCGACAAAGCAAAGTGGTAGCTGACAGGTGCGTGCGCGGTACTACAATGGTATTCAGGCTCTCCCATCCATCATGTCCGAATTTGGTGACTCTACAAACCTCGCTTGGTACCCGGCGGCTTTCACGCTGGCGACATGCGCGTTAACACCCGTCGCGGGTAAGATGGCATCCGTGTTCCCGCTCGACCTCGTTTACAGCTCCTTTACCTTTGTTTTCCTTGTCGGAAGCATCATTTGCGGCTGCGCGCCTGTGAGCAGTGCCCTTCATCGCCGGTCGAGCTATTGCAGGCATCGGTGCTGCGGGAGTCGCCAGCAATGGGCTCACGATCCTTGTTACAATCGCGCCAGTTACGAAGAAACCAATCTTCATGGGACTTGGCGCTGCATGCTTCGGGGTCGGACTTGTCTTTGCTCCATTGCTAGGTGGAGCGTACGCCCCCCAACAATCCCCGAGACTTCGAGAGGCCATGATGCTAACTCTGTGTACCAGGTTTACGGATCGCCTGACATGGCGATGGTGCTTCTGG
This sequence comes from Parathielavia appendiculata, assembly GCF_033297405.1. Classification (NCBI taxonomy): domain Eukaryota; kingdom Fungi; phylum Ascomycota; class Sordariomycetes; order Sordariales; family Chaetomiaceae; genus Parathielavia; species Parathielavia appendiculata. The sequence continues at coordinate 55,772 of NW_026944245.1, read as the reverse complement.
TACGTTATCTCTTGTCCCTCTTTTTAAGGGCACGGCCTGGCTACCTGTAGCTCCATACCATTAACTGTGCCGGTACAGGATCAACATCCCATTCAATGTCATCACCCTGGCTGTCATCTCCTTTTTCTTCCGACCCAAGAGGGGACGTGGCGGTGGCGTCAGCGGGCGAATCCAAAGCCTGGATCTCAGCGGGTGCTTTATCTTCGTCCCAGCCATCTTCATGTTCTTGCTCGCAATGCAGACTGGAGGTGAGGACGGCGTTTGGAACTCCGCCACTGTCATTGGACTCTTCGTCGGCGCAGGTGTGACGCTGCTGCTGTTTGTGGCTTGGGAATGGCGCCAAGGGACCCAGGCGATGATACCCGGCAAGGTGGTACTGAGGAGGACAGTCGTGTTTACCTGCCTCTTTGCATTCACCCACATGGGCGCCCTGACCATTGCGTCCTACTACCTTCCTGCCTGGTTCCAGGTCGTTCAAGGGGTCGGTCCCTTGGACAGCGGCGTCCGTATGCTACCAACTGTCATCACACAGATTGTTGCGACCATGGCAGCCAGCGGTCTTGGTGAGTTCATTAATATTTGCCTCTCCCTTTCTCCAAACAATTACTGACCGGCGGTTCCACAAACGAAGCAATGAGGATCAGGTATTACAACCCCTGGTTTTTCGTTGCGCCCATCTTCATGTGCACCTCCAGTGTATTGTACACCACGTTCACCACGTTCGGAACTCCCGCGAGCCACTGGATAGGCTACCAGGTTATCCAGGGCTTTGGCGCCGGCTTCGGGATGCAAATGAGTTCCCTTTGTGTTCAAGTCGAGCTCAAGGACATGCCCGACCTTGTGCCTATTGGCATTGCGCTCGTCATGTTTATGCAGTATCTCGGCGCCACGGTTCTCCAGGTCATTGCGGGCACAGTCTTCAACAGCGAGCTTATCTCACGACTAGAGGAGACCGAACTTACGCACTCCCAGATGACTGCACTTCTCGGTGCAGGATTAAAAGGTATGCGAATTGTGGTCGAGAAGAACTTCCCAGACTTGTTGAGCTCGGTCCTGGAGGCATACAATGGAGCAATAACCAGGGTTTTTGTATGTCAAGTATTCCTTGCCCTCCCAACTCCGAAGACGGTTATGTTGGTCTGACAGTAAAACAGTTTGTCGCTGTTGGCGGAGCGGCTCTGGGATTCTTCTTTGCGTTTGGCATTAAGTGGACTATGATAGAGGGGGCAGGAGCTGGTGGCCTCGCTCAACTTCGGGCTGCTAAAGCAGCAAAGACAAAGGCAAAGCAGGAAGCGAAAGAAAGGAAGAAGACACCTTAACAGCGAGGTAGCAAAAACTTCCTTTCCCTTCTTTCCTAGAGCCATTGCTTGTTTCCTAAAGTACGAGACAAAGTAATGTATGCCCCATCTCTATTCTCGACACTATCCCTCGCTAAGACCCTATCATCCCTTTGTTTTGAATCAAAGGATTGCCAACAATGGAACACCTGCAGATGTGCCAGCACAGGGCGGCTCATTACCGCCTACACTCAGTGCATGTAAGGTCAGTTGCTCCTTGTTTTTATGATCAGGGGCTCGTGGCCACTAGAACATATATCGCTTCCAGACAGCCTAGGAGCAAGTTTACCAGCTGTATTCCTTCAAGTGGCCAAGTGGCTGGCGAACCGAAACGTGTTTTCAGCTGCCAGGGGCCTTGGGCCAGGCGACACGGAGTATGACACGCTGAACAACGACGCTTGGAAGCTGGTTGAAGTCTCAGGCGCCGTCCATGCGTATGAAGGATTCTCGGTGTCCGTTCCAGAAGCAAAAACAAACTCGATCGACAGAGAGGAGAGGAACAGCTGTTGCTGAAGCACGGTAATGGCCACGGCAGTAACAAGCAGCGCGATATTTACAAGCAGCGCAACCAAGACTAGTGTAATCCTGTACTCTGAGCAGTACGGACATGGTGGAAGTTGCCTAAACATGTCGAGCTGTTCCGTAAACATGCCGATCCGTACGACACAACCAACACAACATGTCAAGCTGTATGACAAACATGCCGAGCTTTCCCCATGAGGCCCCGAGTCAAGGAGCGACGTGGAATTTCTGGTGTGTGAGGAGGTACGACGTGAGTCATGGTGGGCAACAACTCAACTCAACTCAACTCGGCCCTGAAGCTAGGTTGAGTGGGGTCTCCGGCCAGCTGAGTTGACTGAGTCTATTCACAAGTTGAGTTGAGTTGCCGAGTTGCAACTCAACGCCAAGACCTTACTTAACTATGTAAATACAGCGAAAAATATTGTCCAGACTTAAGCACCCTACTCTCCAGCCCCCAGAGCCAAACCAGAACCCCCTATCGCAGCCGACTCCACTGCTTAAGGCTCTCTACTATATTGATAGCATCAGCATCTAGGCGGTGACGTTGATGGCCAACTGTGTGCTTGGCCCTGCTGAATACCCTCTCGCACTCTGAAGACATCGCCTGTATCGTCAACAAGTCTAACGCCATGATGGATAGGCGTGGAAAGTCGCTCCTTCTGCCAGGGCTCAACCACCACTCCACAGCATTGTCGATTTCCTCAGGTTCTTCAGATAAGCAGGCCTGAAGTTCATCCCTGGTTGCAGGGTCCGGCCGGCGAGCGTAGAAAGTGTGGCGATGCGGCACTAAGCGGTTGGTCCAGGCAGTCCGTTGACTGCCTTCTTGGGCAAGTCAACGTTGTTCGGCAAGCAGCTGGGCAACTAACTGAGCCGAGGACTGGCCTGGCGACTGAGCCGGTGACTGAGCAGGTTGATTGGGCAGCTCGACGTCGACAGATCCATACTCTTTTTGGTAAAACACCCTGAATTCGATCTTAATACTCGCTACCCGGTCCGGTTCCAAGTATTCAGTCAACCACTTGGTCTTGTAAGCAGGATGCAGTATAAGGGCCGCCCAATAAACCGGGTTCTCCTCCATCAAATCAATATACTTCGCCAGCTTGACAATAGCGAAGTCGAGGCTCTTTTGGACATACCGCATGCCTTCATCACCAAGCTCAAACTTGGATGTTTCAGCGCCGACAGGTCCTTCCTTAGGGCCAAGGAGAGTGATGTCAGGCGGCAGCACCTGCCCTGGTGTATGTCCAGGCAAGTCAACTTCGTGGCCGTCAAAGCGCCTGGGCAGGCTTCTTACCCGCTGCGGCCAGCCTGAATTAGTCCCCGGGCGAGTGGCCGTTGCCGGCATTGCCGTCATTGCTGTCGATGTCGTTGCCATTGTGAAGTTCGGGAGCGGGCGCGACGCCTACCGTGATGGAAGAGCCTGCCGCAACACCATACCCACGATCCACTGCTGGGATATTAGGGCTGTCAAAAGGCATGAAGGCAAGGCGCTCGTCGGCTTGCAACATTCTTTCCCTGAGGTCGTCAAGAAGCCAACAAGCAGTCGGGATAACCTCAGCAAAGCGGGGATTCCTACCCTCGAACTCTTTGGTAAGTCGCTGCAACGGCTCAAGTATGGTCTTGACGGCCGTTAATATCTCCCAGTCTTCCAGCCCTAATTGATCTTCCTGATCCAACCGCCTGTCTTTGTCCTTCTCGCGCAGCGCCATCATACAGAAAGCATCAACTTCATCACGCAGACGAAGCGCACGTTCGATCATCGCGTAGGCCGAATTCCAGCGGGTATCGTTGTCAGCAACAAGTTGTTTGGAAGGAAGATTTTCGCCGGAAACCGTGATGCCCAGGTCTTCGAGGTCTTCTTGCGCAAGTCGGCGCCGGACAATGGCAATAAGAGTATCGCGGCGCTGAGGACTGCGGCGAACGTAATGGCAACAGAGAGCCTTTCTTGCGAGCTCAGCTCAAGAGTCTTCAGGAGGTTTGAATTATCAGCCTCAAGGAAAGCCTTAGCAACGAGGTTGATGATGACCAAAACAACGAATTCGGCGCCGGGTCCGAAAATGACTGGCTTCGGCAACAGTCCTGCCGTCGCGAATAGTACGGAAAACACAGGTGGTGTTGGATTCCGCGTTGTCTAACTGGAAATATCTCAGGCGAGCTTCATCAACGTCAAAAGACTGCAGACAGTGCTGCAAAACAATGGCAACGTTCTCACCACTGTGGCTACCTTTGACTCGGTAGATACCAAGAAGAGGGCATTGCAACGCCTTGTTGGCGTCAAGAAAATGGGCGATGATAGCTAGCAAGCCGTAACTATCTGGTGAGGTCCAAAGATCGAAGGAAAGGTGTCTCTTCGTGCTGGCACCCGCCAACATCGTTTTGATCACGTCGAATTCGCGGAGATACCGCGCCCCAACCCATGCCTTGACCGTGTGGTGGGACTCCGGCAACAGCGCCCGGGTCAGCGAGGGATTCAGAAGCATCAGGATATCGCGAAAAGCCCCATTCTCAATACCCCGGAAAGGTATGTTGTTATTGACCACCCAATCAACGATCGCCTCTATAAAGCAGTCTTCTGTTGAGCTAGCGACCGGTATTCGCGTGGCATCACGTTGTTGCGGCAATACGGTCCTTCTCTTCTTGGTAGGAGGTTCCGATTCTGAAGAATCGCGATACCGACGATGCTTCTTTTCCAGGTGGTTGGCTGCACTCGATGTCGCCTTGACAGCGTAGACTTCTCCAGAGACCACAACACCAAGAAGTTGGACCTTCAGCACCCGTTTCGCGATCTATCTCGACAAGGAAAACGCCGTAATCAGCAATCCACGATGTCCTCGGGTGCCGCTTGAGAAGCCGAGCTTGGATATACGAGGCTTTCTTGGACAGAATGAACGGCCAGTCATTGTAGTTTGGACCTAAATCGCCGTCCTGGATGTCCTCCTGTGCCTTGATCTGTTCCAGGATGCTTTTGGGCCGCGTAAATATAGCATAACTGGGCCTTGTGGCAACTGCGGCAGTCGTAGTTTAGCGTAACTGCGAAACAGACCGTGGGGCTGCAACGCCACTCGTTGCAAGACATTACTATCAATATGCTGGAGAGTTTGAAGCATTGGTTGAAGGCGAAGTAAGGGAGGTTGGGGGGCATAGCTAGAAGCTGGGTTGCATGTCGTCTCGGATTAACTTAACTTTCTAAGTAGGTACTTAGCTAAGTTAGCCATTCGGCTCCCTCTAAACTGACGGGTCCGTGTCGCTTAGATAAGCACAACGATTATCTAAGCACCCAACAATGCATCTAACGCGGCCACCACCCGACGCGCGCAACACCAGCCAACAGATAAGTTAACTACAGTTCCTACAGTACATCCGAATAGCGTAGAGGGCATGCTTTCGAGGCCCTTGTATGGCCAAACTTACCGCAAGCTGTACATTGACTTGGCCGCTTAGCCCGTGTCGCCTGCGTTGCCTCAACTACCTCAAACTGGCTCGGTTTCCGCTTAGTACTTGACCTTGGAAGTGAGCTCTGAGCTCGAATTGGCTCAATGCGCTGGCGAGGCTCAAGGAGTAACTGCGGAGCCCCCTTGCGTACTAGATGCCAGTGCGAATGGAAGTGGTCGAGAAGAAGAGGCTCGCCTTGACGAGCATCTAATCCGGTTGTAGATGTCTTGCCTTGTAGCTAGCGAGCCGCTCTGCCGTACGAGTGTCTGGATCTCCTTCGGCAAGATCCCAGCATTCGAAAAGGCTTGCAAGTTGCGATGTGCCTCCAGAGAGTTGCCGGTGGACTGGGTGAGCCGATGGGTTTCGTGGTTGTGTACGGCAAAGCGTTGATCAGGACGATGCTTTAGAGTCCAGCCGCCGTCAGTCGTCTCTTTTGCTATGACTGAAAAAGGGCAATTCGTCTTTCGAGTTGTTGTTCTTCTCTGACGCTCCAGCAAGCTATCAGGAGGGTTGCGTGATCGATCGCATGCATAGATAACTGTCGTAGTACCATTCTTCTCCTTTGAGTGGTAAAAGCGTAGCCTCTTGGCTTAACCCACGAGTTGATTGACTCAAATAAGGCCTCACGCGACTCGAAGTAGGATTCGGGAGGGAGGCAGTAGTCTGTGAAGGCGGCCATGGATGGATGGAATTTATTTCGCCCGGAGGCGCGAAGCCTAAAGGGCCTTGGCACGCTAACTACATCC
>NW_026944245.1:47075-47915 GCF_033297405.1 Parathielavia appendiculata | reverse complement strand
TGGGCGCCGCTTCGTCTTTCCCAATCCAAAGCCCCGTCTATGATAGCTTGGATGCCTGAGCGGTTCACCTCCGCTGTTGGCCCTACAACCCAAGCCGTGTAGTCGTCAACAAAAGCGATTGAGCCTCCGTTCGCGTTGATTTTGTGCTGCACCAGGTCTGCGTTAAAGAAGAGGAAGAGTATCGGGGACAGCGGTGATCCTTGTGGCAAACCCGCCTGGGGCAGCTCTTGTCGTTCCGACGTGAACCCGTTTACCACGATGGTCGCCGTGCGCTTAGAGCAAAAGGCATCGATCCACCTAACCAGGGACTGTGGTATGCCTCTTGCCCTGAGCCTCTGCAGTAGCCTGTCTTTGAAGACCCCGTTGTATGCACCCTTTACATCGGAGCTGATCAGGCTGAGCACTTTTCTGGCTCTCCATGCTTTGTAGATTTGTTCTTGCAGCAGTAGGAGAGCCTGCTCAGTGGACCGTCTCTTCCTGGCTCTAAAGTGGTTCGCAGGTAGCAAGCCAAATGTCTCTGCCGCGTAGGACAGGCGTTCCGCAATGACTGCCTCCAGTATCTTGCCAAGCGTGGAGAGTAGCGAGATAGGTCTCCAGGTGGCGGCCGCCGTACGGAGGCGAGTTCGACGCCATGATGACGCCATGCCCTTTGTCATCTCAAGTTCGTACGAGGCTTGCCACTGACCGTCTTATATCGCGGCCCCAATATAGCATTACACCCCTCGCTCCGATCACAATACACTGCACAGTCCTTGATTGCTATACTCAAAATAGTAAGGTGAAAAGCCAGGTCTAGATTTCAAGGTGTAGGTCCCATTTCCCGGCACGCCAAGTTGCCGT